>NC_054494.1:34689567-34827067 GCF_017639515.1 Carcharodon carcharias
CCCCCTCTCTCCCCCCCTCCCCCCTCTCCCCCCCCTCTCTCCCCCCCTCTCCCCCCCCTCTCCTCGCCCCCTCTCTCCCCCCCTCTCCCCCCTCTCTCCCCCCGTCCCCCTCTCTCCCGCCCCCTCTCCCGCCCTTCCCCCCCCCTCTCTCCCCCCTACTCCCCAACTCCCCCTCCCCAACTCCCCACCCCCCTCCCCAACCCCCCCCCATCCCTCCCCCCCCCATCCCTCCCTCTCCTCTCCCCTCCATAAATCCCCTCCATCCCTCCCCGTCTCACCCCCCCCAACAACGTCCCCTTTCATGCATCCGTACCCCTTTCCCTCTCCTTGCCCTCCCCCCGCCAAGTCTTCAACTGTACCCCCCCTTCCCCCTCAACTCCACCCCTTCCCTTTCCCCTCCCATCGAACTCTTCCCTGCCACCACCTTCCCCCCCCCCCCACCGCCCCCAATTCTCATTTGGGAAGGAAGGGTTGGAGAAACTGAAACCATAGAACGAGTAGGAACTGATTTGGGGAGCCAGTGGCAATCTGGAGCACAGGGAGATCCCTGTCTGCGTGTCTGTGAATATACTTCTCGCATTAGCTTCAGTAATTGACAAGTTTCCTCATTAGCTTGGCAGGGCATCCCAACCCCGGTCCCCCCCTCTATGCTGTGGGAGATTTCAGTTGCTGTAATTTTTTATTTTGAGTCTGGGAGGCATTTTTCGCAGACCTGGACAATGCACCATGTTTTGCACCACGTGCATTGTGTGAAACTTGTTTCTCTCTGCACGCTTGCCTCCGATTTCTTGCTGGTGAAAAGTGTCTCCTTCAGGTCAACTTACAATTGTTACTTTGCTGACAGAGTGTAAAATGGGACCTTTTAAAGGTTCTGCTGATTAAACCCATCTGCTCCTGAATTTAGTTAAGAGTCTTTCCCCAGCTGGAAGTCACCCAAAATTATCCCAACTTCTTTCGAATATTATTCAAGATGAAAACTGCAGACAAGTCAATAGCAGTTTCCTAGTTTAATCTTCAGTGAATACAAAACAATCAAGATTATGGATAAAAAGGACTGAGAATTCCTCTCTAAATCTCTTCAAAATATAAAAATGGCACAAATACACAGTCAGCCTGCCCATTCATTGAATAAAACTGTTTAGGAGTTGGAATGTTTAATGGGATTTTTTCCCATACCTGGAACTAAATTAGTCGGGGGGGGGGTGTTAAAAGCAGCATTGAAGTCAGGCTGGTTTAATAGATTCATTGGTATCTTGTAGTGAAGCACGTAATCTGATTTGAATTTTAAGCGTTCAATCTAATCAGCTACAAACATTAAAGCATACGAAAACATAGTAATAAAAATAACAATGGGCAACTGCTAAATCAAAAATTGTCAGTAATCCTAATCCACACTTTCTTTCCTGTCTACACTTTTTATTTTACACCCACTCTGTGCCAACCCCGCCCTCACACAAACACACCCTGCTCTCATACACTCACAGACACACAATCTCACCCTCTCTCTCACGCACGCCCGCTGCTCTCTCTCTCGCACGCCCGCTGCTCTCTCTCTCGCACGCCCGCTGCTCTCTCTCTCGCACGCCCGCTGCTCTCTCTCTCGCACGCCCGCTGCGCTCTCTCTCGCACGCCCGCTGCGCTCTCTGTCGCACGCCCGCTGCGCTCTCTGTCGCACGCCCGCTGCGCTCTCTGTCGCACGCCCGCTGCGCTCTCTGTCGCACGCCCGCTGCGCTCTCTGTCTCGCACGCCCGCTGCGCTCTCTGTCTCGCACGCCCGCTGCGCTCTCTGTCTCGCACGCCCGCTGCGCTCTCTGTCTCGCACGCCCGCTGCGCTCTCTGTCTCGCACGCCCGCTGCGCTCTCTGTCTCGCACGCCCGCTGCGCTCTCTGTCTCGCACGCCCGCTGCGCTCTCTGTCTCGCACGCCCGCTGCGCTCTCTGTCTCGCACGCCCGCTGCGCTCTCTGTCTCGCACGCCCGCTGCGCTCTCTGTCTCGCACGCCCGCTGCGCTCTCTGTCTCGCACGCCCGCTGCGCTCTCTGTCTCGCACGCCCGCTGCGCTCTCTGTCTCGCACGCCCGCTGCGCTCTCTGTCTCGCACGCCCGCTGCGCTCTCTGTCTCGCACGCCCGCTGCGCTCTCTGTCTCGCACGCCCGCTGCGCTCTCTGTCTCGCACGCCCGCTGCGCTCTCTGTCTCGCACGCCCGCTGCGCTCTCTGTCTCGCACGCCCGCTGCGCTCTCTGTCTCGCACGCCCGCTGCGCTCTCTGTCTCGCACGCCCGCTGCGCTCTCTGTCTCGCACGCCCGCTGCGCTCTCTGTCTCGCACGCCCGCTGCGCTCTCTGTCTCGCACGCCCGCTGCGCTCTCTGTCTCGCACGCCCGCTGCGCTCTCTGTCTCGCACGCCCGCTGCGCTCTCTGTCTCGCACGCCCGCTGCGCTCTCTGTCTCGCACGCCCGCTGCGCTCTCTGTCTCGCACGCCCGCTGCGCTCTCTGTCTCGCACGCCCGCTGCGCTCTCTGTCTCGCACGCCCGCTGCGCTCTCTGTCTCGCACGCCCGCTGCGCTCTCTGTCTCGCACGCCCGCTGCTCTCTCTCTCTCGCACGCCCGCTGCTCTCTCTCTCTCACACTCACATAGACACACAATCTCACCCTCTCTCACTCTCACATGCATCAAAACCTTCACACAGACACTCCCTCATACCCACACCCCCTCTCTCAAACAGCCTCAGACTCTCCCATGCCCCCACACACACAGTCCGATATTCACTCACAGACACCCTAATTAGCCCTTCTTTCTCTTGCAACAGAGTCAGGAATTAGGAATGTGCTGGGTGTAACGTATTTCCAAGGGGTCAGGGTTGATATCATTGCATTTTTTAGGTTAATTATAAACTGCAGATCTTGTCCCAGTAATGCTCAGTATGTACCTGCCGGAGGGCTGGTAAAGCTGATAATCTCCTGTTTCTCGATTTTCACCTAACATTGCCAGAGCCTGATGGTCTTTGGAATGTTTGTGAAAGTGGGTGATTCATCCCCTAAGATGCACAAGAAATTTCACATTATCTGGTATTTTTGCCCCTTCTCCTGTTGAGGTTAACCACCTTCTGTTTTTCTGCGTACTACCTGTTTATTAAAGTCTGTGACCTGGGTTGTGTGAGAGAGAGATAGTACTCGAGTCAGGATTTGTGAACTTAGCATAAGTACAATTGTTTTTTTTACAATTATGCGAGGACAATATCTGGTTGAGAAATTGGAAATTCTCTCAGTGAAAATTTCTTTTGATACCGGTTTGTTTTCACTGTCAATATGTTGCTCAGAGTGTTTCATTATTAACTCACTTTAATGTATGAAACTGTCAAGTGTTAAATGTATGGGGTTTTGGACCCTCTACATCTCAGGTAGACTTCCTGTGGCAATTTCATTCTCCTAGCTTGTTTCCCCCCATCTCATCTCACTGTTAACTTTATGATTGCTCTCTCCTCCCCTTTCCCTTTTCCCCATTCCCCCTTTCTGCTGCACAGAGCTGCTCACTCCATCTTTCTCAAACACTGGGATTTGCAAACCTTCATCAGAGTGAAACAAAATACTTACCTTTCTACCCTGGAGTTTAGGCATTATGTGGGGATCAGCAAATGATCTATATTTGCCGCTCCGATCTGGGATTCCACTCCTAACCCTGTCTGCCATTGCTAAGTCTCTCTGATGGGTTTACCCCTCCTCCTGCTCCTTGTCTACTGCCCTCCTTCTGAATGGTCTCAAGGTGTCTGCATTTTATGTTCTACCAAAGTGAAAGTGCATTACCTTTTCTGAGCTATCACTAACTTCCTGATGCATTTAAGGAGGAAGCTACATAAAATACATGAGGGAGAAAGGGATGGTGATTGGGTTTTGGGGAAAAGGGGTGGGAGGGGGCTCGTGAGAATCATCAACTCTGGCATGGACCATTTGGACCAGACGGTCTGCTTCTGTATATGCTCTTAATTCTATGTTTGTACTATGCAAACACACAACTCGTACCTTTAAACAAAAACAACAATTGCTGGAAAAACTCAGCAGGACTGACAGCATCTGTGGAGAGAAAGAGTTAACGTTTCGAGTCCAGATGACTCTTCTTCAGAACTGTTCTGACTCGAATACGGACTCGAAACGTTAGCACTGTTTTTCTCTCTACAGATGCTGTCAATCCTGCTGAAGTTTTTTTCCCAGTAATTTTTGTTTTTGTTTCAGATTTCCAGCATCTGCAGTATTTTGCTTTTATTGTACTTTTAAATGTCCGATGTGGTGAATGGTGACTCTCAGAATTTAATCTAAAGTTTCTTTGGATAATAGTTCTTGTTAGATATAATCCTTGGATAAGATTGCTGTGAGTAAATGTGTTTTATATACTACTGTCTCTTTCTTGTTCCTTAATCTGCCCGGGCAGATACATCAGTAATCTACATATAGTGTAGGTTGCAATCCTTTTTTAAGTGTTCCTCACTTAGTCACGAGTCTGTGGGTTGGCATTCACAGAAGACTAGCACAATGGTTAATGGGAGGGTTTCACAAACTACCCTTAATGTTATATGAAATATATATATATATATATATATATATATATATATAGAAGTTAATGGCACATTTCACTTGGTGCTGGACTGTGTAATGAAGCGCGACTGCACAAGCAAAGTAAACAGGAGGAGCCAATCTGTGATTAGTTAGTCGTGAAACGTCTTTAGCTGAGCCTGCCGGGTGCAATAAACATGCAAGCAGACTGTTGACTGGAGCCTTGAGATGCTCCCTCCCTGCCAGCCAGGGGACGTGATAGTTTTGTGCGAATTGTCTGTGCCGTGTTGAAGGGGCACTTTTCGAGATTGGTGAAATGGACGTCCATTTAATGTGGTCTTTGCAATGTGCACCAATCTGTCCAAGATTGCTGTCAATTCAGGAGAGCGTCAGTTTTAATTGCTAACGGGTTCTTTTAATATTGATTTCCTGATGAGGACAAAGTTAATGGAACTGTTGAACTTCTGCCACTAGGTGGCATTTAGTGGCTTCCTAATTACCATTGGCTGAGAGAGCTCTCCAGAGACATCTAGAGGTGGCTGAAAAACCTCATGAGTTTTACCTCCGCCATAAATGGAAAAGAGCCACAGTGGGAATTTTAACCCCTCAAAAACAGATGGGTTTGGATTGGAGGGGATGTTAAAATGGTAAAAATTTGAATCCTTGACTCTAACCCAATTTTAGTGCAGGTGGGTTAGAGAAGAGGGCAACCAATCCACTCTCAAGAGGCTAGCTGACAATTTAAATATTGTAGCCAGGCTATGTGCCTCGTATTTAACCAGCATTTTACATGTAAGCCAGAGGCCTGTCAAATTTGTTGGGCCTCAGTAAATGCAGTGGATAAGGGAGGTGAGGAATTCTGGCGCTTGGCGATAGCTGCCTGCTGGATCTGAGATACCTGCTTCACCAGCCACCCATAATTGGCAATCCAACTCCTGCCCTCAAGAACATAAATAGAAGCAGGAGTAGCCCGTTCAGCCCCTCAAGCCTGCTCCGACATTCCAATAGGTCATGGCTGATCATCTACCCCAACTCCACCTTCCCACGTGATTCCCATATTCCTTAGTACCCAAAAACCTCTCGGCCTCTGTCTTGAATATACTCAACAACCGAGCATCCGTAACTGCCTGGGATAGAGAATTCCAAAGATTCATAACTTAATAAGCGAAGACATTTCTTCTCATCTTCTGACCTCCTCCCTGAGACGTCTGATATTTCCCCCTTTCTGACCCCAATCTCCCTACTGATTCCTGGCTCAGTACCCCAGACATACCCTGCTCCAGCTTTCCTGGCTCCGCACTCCAATCTTCCAATTGATAAATTCAGCCTGCTCACCACCCCCCCAACACCTCCAACCACAACCCACGCCCCACCCCGCAGCACTACCCCCCCCAACCCGCCCACCACCTCAATCTTCCCAGCTGCTCCCCACTCCTCCCCGGTGTCAAAGGCCTACCCAACCGACAGCCTCTCAGTCAGGTAATGAAGACAAAAATTGAGTAATCTCGGGACCTGCTGTTAAATTTGATGGATCGCAGGGAAACCTTCCTGGGAGTTTTCCCATCTCAGACCGGCCCTCCCATTCACTCCATGCCTCTGAGATAATTTCCAGCCCAGAGATTTAAATGCAGTTCTTGTGCTAATGGAGCAAACACAATAAGGAGACCATTATAAGTGACCCTAAGAACTGAATAGGGTCAAAACACTGTAGAGAGAATTGCTTTAGTCTTGCACAGCTACAACATAAATGATTTACAAAGAACATGCTTCACAAAGTCACAACACTTCTTCCAACCACCCCACCCCCATTTAACTGAAAACTTGTGCTCATAGTAGTTTATTTCCTCCTGCTTCACCGTTGTGTAGGAGGCAAACAGTGTATCAAGTGACATTAATGGTATCTGAGACTAACATTGTGGAAAGCAGTTTAGAAAAGGGAAGACTCTTATTTTTGAGTGCAAATAGTTGACGTGTTTATAACCTCATAAATGTCGATATAATCAAGATGCCTTTGAGTTTGTGTGTGGCGGCGTTCCAGTGCCCCTAAACCAAGAACAACACCCCCCTCTCAAAGAACAACACTGCATCTGTACTCTCTTGCAAACAATGATTTCTTTATTAAAGAGATGGATGGGTCAGCTGAATGCACACTGTGAGTGGTCAGTGAGCACTTCTTTTACATAGGATTTACAGCACAGAAATAGCCCATTCAGCCCAACTGATCTATGCTGGGATAAAAACAAAAAAACTGCGGATGCTGGAAATCCAAAACAAAAACAGAATTACCTGGAAAAACTCAGCAGGTCTGGCAGCATCGGCGGAGAAGAAAAGAGTTGACGTTTCGAGTGCTCATGACCCCCCCCTGCCAGAGAGTTGACAGACCATCTTAATGCAGTAGTCACAGTTTTGCTCCTCACATGCTTTTTGTGGCATACAGTGTTATTTTGCAATGAGATGAGATGCTGCTTTGGGATCTTAACAGAATTTCAGAATAATTATCAACTCTCCCTCTTCCCCGCCAACATCCTTTTATTCAATTTTTTAAATTTATGCTTCCTTGTTTTTTTTTCTCTCTGCCTCACTCTCTCTCTCCCTCTGTCTCTCTGCTGAAGATGCTGACTCTCACTGGGGTGGGGCGAGTGTGCGGAAGTGTGATATGTGTCTGCCAACATCAGTAACCTTCTGCCACTTTGTCCTGTGGCTGTTGTATACCTGAGCCAAGCCATTAAGTGTTGGCCAGCTGCTCAGTTATTAGAGGTGAAGGAGGGGATAAATCCCCACTGACCCTGAGTCTTGCTTTGGCTGATGTGCACAGAAACATACAGCACTGAAGGAGGCTATTCAGCCCATCATACCTGTGCCGACACTTTGAGAGGGGACTATTCAATTCATCCCACTCCTTTTTTCTTTCTCTCCAGTCCTGCAATTATTTCCCTTCAATTCTTTATCCAACTCCCCTTTTGAAGGTTCCAACTGAATCTGCTTCCACCATCCTTTCAGGCAGCACAATCCAGATCACAACAACTCACTACATTTTTAAAATAAAATGTTTCCTCATATCATCTCTGGTTCTTTTTAAAATCACGTTAAATCTGAATTTTTGGTTTCAGTCCTTCTCCCAGCAGCAACAGTTTCTCTCTATCGACTCTGTTGAGACCCCTCATGATTTTGAACACCTCTATCAGTTCCCCCCCTTTACCTTCAACACTGTAAGGAAAACAACCCCAGTCTCTCTCCGTAACCAAAACCCCAGGTACCGTTCTGATAAACTTCCTCTCCAAAGCCTTGAGATTGTCCCGAATGTGTGAATTTTCCATTGGGGAGGAAAATTAGAGCATGGGGAGTAGGGGGAGGGACGGGTGCAGAAAGATGGGGGAGGCCTATAGCAGAGCACAGGGAGGGCACCACAGGAGGAGGGCAGGAGCACAGATGTGAGGAGCAGAGATTTTCTCTGGCTTCCTCCCACTTGCTTAGTCTTACCCAGGGCACCTTTGCCCACCGGTAAGTCAATCCCTCTGTTGTGGATCCCCTGGACATATCTGCGGACTCCAGTTTAAGAACCATTGGAGTAGAACAAGAGAATTTTCCAGAATAATCAGAAAGCTAGAGGTGAATTGATGCCCTTCAATTTCACTATGTAAAGTGCCCTGATACAGAAGCATATCCTGCCATTTATGACGTATAAATGCTGCTTTCTCATGTTGAACATCCACCAGAGACCAGTGGAAAGTTGCAGACTGACAGCTTTGTGCTTTGTGTCTGGTGGTCTGCTTTGTATGACTGGAGATTGAGGATCCCCAGGGTCTCGGCAACAGTGCTGGGACTGTTTGTTTACCTCACTGGCAGGAACATGCGGCGCTCAGCATCCTTTCTCAAAGGGCACACTTTATCCCATCTTCTTTCTTTTTTTTTCTCTCTCTCTCTCTTTCTCTCTCTCTATCTACCCCCCCCCACCCCAAAATAACCCTATCTCCTTTCCCTTTACCTTGCCCCATGTCCATGCCCCCTCCTTTCTTACACATCTAATTCTCTACGCCTTGACTTTTCCTCTTTGTATGCATGTCAGCCATGGCTCAGTTGGTAGTGCTCTCACTCCTGTCAGAAGGCTGAGTCCCCCACTACCACCATCTTGGGGGTTATCATTGACCAGAAACAGAACTGGACTAGCCATATAAATACTGTGGCTACAAGGGCAGGTCAGGAAATAGGAATCCTGCGACAAGTAACTCACCTCCTGACTCCCCAAAGCCTGTCCACCATCTACAAGGCACAAGTCAGGAGTGTGATGGAATACTCTCCACTTACCTGGATGAGTGCAGCTCCCACAACATCAAGGAAGCTTGACACCATTCAGGACAAAGCAACCCACTTGATTGGAACCATATCTACAAACCTTTACTCTCTCTACCACCGACACACAGTGGCAGCAGTGTGTACCATCTACAAGATGCACTGCTGCAACTCGCCAAGGCTCCTTAGACAGCACCTTCCAAACCTGTAACCGATACCATCTAGAAGGACAAGGGCAGCAGACAAATTGGAACACCACCACCTGGAAATTCCCCTTCAAACTGCTTACCACCCTGACTTGGAAATATATCGGCTGTTCCTTCACTGTCGCTGGGTCAAAATCCTGGAACTCCCTCCCTAGCAGCACAGTGGGTGTACCTACACCACATGGACTGCAGCGGCTCAAGAAGGCAGCTCACCAGCTGCCTCTCAGGGGCAATTAGGGATGGGCAATAAATGCTGGCCTGGCCAGCGATGCCCACATCCCATGAATGAATGGAAGAAGTCCAAACCCTGGAGACCTGAGTGCCAAATCTTGGCTGATATTCATAGTGTCGTATACAGAGGGAGTGCTGCACTGTTGGAGGTGCCCACCTTTTGAATGACTCATTCAACCAAGGCCCCAGCTGCATCCCCAGGCGGATGTAAAAACTACCATGGTACTATTGCGCAGCATGAGAGAGTCCTCCCCTGACTAATATTTATCCCTCAAACAGAACTGCTGAAAAACAGAGCATAAGCACCAGCATAGTGCTTCTATTTCTGGATGGCCTGTTTCTCTGTTGTAAGCCCTATGTGATTAGGTGTAAACCTATGCTCAGAACTGAGAGCCAATGCCAACAATGGTCCTTTACCACGGTCGGTTGGATCTGTTTCAGACCTGGGGCAGAATCTTACCCTCAGATGACAGGTGGGCCCCACCGGCTCGGCGGTGGGCAGACAGCCGACCCCCACCACCTAAACGGGGCCCGCTGCCTTTTAAGTGGGTGGGCCAATGAAGGCCCTGCCCAGCGGCATCCCCAACAGGAAATGCTATGCGCTTCCTGTTCCAGGAGAGGAGGGATTCCCCATCTGTCAAAGTCCTGTCCCGGGGAGAATACTGAAGAGTGGAACAAACGTTAAAAATAGAAACATTTAAAAAATTATTAACATGTCCCCCTCATGTGACGATGTCACACCAGATGGGACATGTTAATAAAGACCACGTAAACTTTATTAATTTTTTACTAAACGGATATGAAACCTCATCCCGCCGGTGGATGAAGTTTCATGGGTAATCTGGAGCCCGCTGGAGCTCCTGGCCTACCCGCCAGCCTTAAGCTTGGACGGGCAGGGTCTTTAATTACTTTAATGAGCCTGTCAATGGCCTCAATTGGGCCATTGACAGGTCGGCGGGCGGACCAGCTGATTTCGCTGTGCCCCCCGCCTTCCTGAAAATTTAAATGGACCTGGATGACATCAGGGGTTCCTCCCAACATCATCCCGCGTCACTTTCCCCTCGGCGAGCTGGCCCCGCCCCCAAATCGCCAAGGGGAAAATCCTGGCCATTGTGTTTGTTTCTCTTTGAAGGTGCTGTTTCTGACTGTGGCAGTGTGACGGAACAATGAAAGAGATGGCTTTTTAAATGGATGCAGCTACCTGCTGGGATAGGAAGGGAGTACTCCAGAGCGTTCCAGGGATGGGAAAGACTGCAGTTGAGTGCAAAGCCCAGATGGTCTCAAACTCATTTTTTTTTTTAAAAAAGAAAGCTTCACGCACATATGAAGAAGGGAATTAGGAGACCAGTTACTTTGGCATAAAGAAAGACTTGCATTTATATAGCACTTTTAACAACCTCAAGATAGCCCAAGGCATTTTTCAGCCAATGAAATGTTTTTGAAGTATAGTCACTGTTGTGGCGTAGGAAACACAGCAACCAGTTTGCGCACAGCAAGCTCCCACAAGCGGCAAAGTGATAATGAGCAGATAATCTGTTTTTACTGATGTTGCTTAGGGGATAAATATTGGCAAGGAAACTGGAAAAAACTGTTCTTCGAAATTGTGCCGCGGGGATCCTTTACGCCCACTGGGGATGACATATGGGGCTTCTGTTTGCCATTTCAGTTTAATCTCCAAAGGGCAGCACCTCTGACAGTGCGGCACTCACTAAGTACTGCGCTGGAGTGTCAGCTTAAGAGTTTTCTGCTCGAGTCTCTCGAGTGAGACTCAAACTCACATCCTTCTGAGTCAGGCTGATTATTTTCTAGTAGATTGTTAAATGTAACATCTGTTAGCATATGGCCCCTTTGTTCTCCTGCTAATTCAACAAGTTATCCAAAAACATGTTCTCCTTTATTCCTGGTTTTATCTTGTGTGCCTCTTAATGCATCTTTATCTCTTTTTGATCAGGGACGCTTTGCTTTTCTCGTGTATTCACTATGACTTTGTGTCCTTGGCGTCGCGCTGTCCCCTCCCCTTCACATTCCTTTTATCGTTGTCTCTTGAACAAACAGACGATAGCATTGATGTGTGCATTGAGCCTCTTGGAAACTTCCAGCCCTCCATTGTGAGTGCGGGCGGGGACATAGTTCATTGAGATGCTCTGGTAATTGTCAGGGAGTGGTCAGTGAGCACAGGGAATGGGATAATTGATCTAATGGCCGGGGGAGGAACTGTAACTGCTTGGCCTTTTCACAAGGTGCACATGACATGACCCGCTGTGCAAAGCTTTAATGTCATTTATTTTACTTGTTACCAAATTACGGCGCAGATAATGTGTCACAAGTATGAGTTATTTTATTCCTGCAGCCTAACACCAATAAAAGGCGGTCTAAAAATTCAAAGGGGCAGTTTGTAATAACATTTTTAAAAGTTAATGGGACAGGGGCTTGTTTGAGTTCAGATCTATAAAGAGCCTATTGTAGGCTCTGACCCATTAAACTATTAAATAAAGTGGAGAGGTCCGTGATTCTTGCTAACTAGAGGATTGGCCTGCTTTCAATGGTTAGTTCTCGTGGCTTGAGATCAGTGGGGCAAATTCTCAGGGGTCTGTTTTACGAATGTGCGCTCCCAGGGTGGATCCCAGCTCCACTGGGGAATTCGGATCTGCAGCCACTGGGTGGAAAACTGGCATGGAGCACGCTCAAAGTGACATGTGTGGGAAGCTCTGTGCCAAAAGCTTTGAATTCTAAAACCCATTTTTTTTAAAAAAAGACTTGCTTTTCTGTCTTGCCTTTCACAACCTTAGGATGCCCCAAAGGGCTTTACAGCCAATTTCGCATTCTTTCGTTTCGATGTAGTCGCTGATGTAACATCGGAAACACAGCAGCCAGATTGCTTACAGAGCATGCTCCCACGCACAGCAATGAGATAATGGCCAACGTGATGTTAATTGAGGGATAAATATTGGGCAGGACACTGGGGAGAGCTCCCCTGCTCTTCTTCAAAATAGCAGCATGGGATATTTTTGTGTCTGCCTGAGAGGGCAGATGAGGCCCTTATCTGTTTTCATCATGTTTCATCTGAAAGTTGGCGCTTCAGACAGTGTAGCACTGCCTCAGTACTGTGCTGGAGTGTCAGCCTAGACTTTTGTGAAATGGGTACAAGTGTGCTACGAGGCGGACTCCGCAAATAGACAAAACAGTTTTTCCGATCTGAAGGTCAGTGGTTGAAAAAGATATGGACACATACTAAATATTATACAAAAAGGAAATCCAGGGCAGAGCTTCAAGATAAAACAAGATGTAGAAATGAGGGCGCAGCTGACTGCTGGTGTCATGTCAACTTGGGACAGTCGTTGGGGAGAAGCTACGTATCATTTGCAGCCACAGCCCATTCACCCCAACAGTTATATGCCTTGCCCATCCCTTTCTCTGTATTCCCCAACCCTCCAAGATATCTGCACTCCTCTAATTCTGTTCTCTTGTGCATTCCCTGTTATAATCACTCCATCACTGGTGGTCATGCCTTCAGTTGCCTAGGCAGTAAGCCCTGAAATTCACCTCCCTAAACCCCTCCATCTCTCTCTACCTTGCCGCCCTTCTTTAAGACACTTCTTGACCAGCTCCTTGGCAAAGCTTTGGCCATCTGGCCTAACATCTCCTTTTGTGGCTTAGTGCCACATTGTGTTTCATAATATTCCTGTGAAGCGCCTTGGGATGTTTCTTGACCTTAAAGGTGCCATATAATTATAAGTTGTTGCTGTAAAAGCTTCACATGAACCTCATCCGCGTCATCTCGACTTCATGGGCGGAATGTGGTGCTCGTCGGGTGGGCGATATTTTGGTCAGCGGGGCGTGCACAGGAGTAGGCAGCGCGCTCGCCAAACAATTAAGCAGCCTATTAAGGCCCTTAAGGAACTAATTGACTTGAATTTTTCACTGCCCGTCCAACTGCTCGGCTGGTGGGTGGGTGAAAATGGCCGGGCGGCTTTTGCATTTTTGGCGAAGCCCTGTCCACGGGCGGGGTGAGGTTTCAACCAGTGATTTAAAAGAAAACTTTCAGCCCTCATATTTTACACGTCCCTGCTCGTGTGACAGAGCCACATGGTGGGGGCGGGACATGAACTCATGATTTTAAAATTCTCTATTCAGCTCTGTGCCTCAGGGAGCTTTTTACTGTGCGAACCTGCCCTCCCCCCCCACCCCCCCGGCGACCAGGGCGATGAGACGGTGGGACCTGTAATTCCAGGCTGCACATCCCCGCAGCGCATTGGGAAAAGGCTCCTGGGACGTCGTGCAAGGTACTTTCTTGTGTGCAAACGGAATTGTAACGTAGATTCCTGCACAGTCGCAAAGTGACATTTCATTAAACTGGTGCAGCAAAGAATCTGTTCAGAGATTTTGCAGCCACTTGCTAGGCTGTAAGAGGCTCTGTGGAAATGCTGGACTGCCTGAGGACTCTCCTTTTTACTTCCCAGCCAAGAGCCCATTACAGATTGTTCTCATTACTTATACGGAGGTAAGGACAGGTTCAGCAGCTGAGTCCAAACTCGGAATGAAATGAAATATAGTCACTGTGATGCCTGCCTCTTCCATGGCTTTTAGCATTCAAATCTAGTTGGACCTGGGGGTATTTTGTTTCACCAGATGACGAAGTAACATATTTACAACTGTGAAGTGGCTTCAATACATCATTATTGGGAATTGCATAATGAAAGATCTTGCAGGCACTGAGAGTGTTTACATCTCATTTCACATCCACCACCACCACCCCCCCCCCAACCCACCCACACCCACCCTTTCATCTCACTCGGCCCCACACTCAGCTTCTGCGTCTTGTTTGGTCTGATCACCTGAAGAATCCTTTTGTAAGCCCCTGTCTAATATTGGCAAGGTTTGCAGAGATTTGGAGGTATATTTAGAGTGACAGGCAGCGACTCACCTCGTACAATGATTCAAAATCAGAACCTCTCTTTGTCACTGTCAATTTCCCAAATTGGATCAACTCAGCTCTGGCCGATCTTGAATTCTTGCTGACTTGTGTATACACAGCTCATAGATATAAACTAGCACCAAACTTTTTTTCTTTCATGGCATGTGGGCATCACTGCCAAAGCCAGCATTTATTGCCCAACTTAATTGCCCTTGAGAAGATGGTGATGAACTGCTTTCTTGAATTAAAAATTAAAAATACCTGGAAAAACTCAGCAGAGCCGATGCTGCCAGACCTGCTGAGTTTTTCCAGGTATTTTTTATTTTTTGTTTTGGATTTCCAGCATCCGCAGTTTTTTGTTTTTGCCTTCTTGAATTGTTGCCCTGTCCCCCAGCAACTTCCCCCCCCATCACCACAGACACACCCAACATCACCATTCCCCTCCTCTCTGTCACCCTTGCAGCTCCCCCATTACCCTGGACCCCATCACAATCTGCCTCCACATGCCTTTCCTCCCCTCAGAACCGATACCCGTTAACATCCCCACGCCCACCCTGACCCTGCCCCCTCCCATTATCCAAGACATTATCCAATTGAACCTTCACCTACCAGACTCTCACCCTGAGAGTCACCCACTCCTCCCTCTGACCGTGACTGTTCCCTCCTCTCACCACTGACCCCACCCTCTTAGCTACTCCACCACCATCCCCCCAACCCCACCCCCACCCCTTATCCCCCACCACTTCCCTGGACATTCTTCCCCCATCCTTCCCCTGAAATTGTACCCCCCCGCCCCCCACCCCCCCTTTCGCCGGGCACTCTTCCCCACCCTTCCTCCATAAGCCTGCCGCCTCTGTTCAGCCTTCGCTCCACCCTAACGCCCTACACCCTGCGCCCTCCGCCCCTGACCCTCCAGCCTTCGCCTGTCTCCCTCGGCCAGCCTTGCCACAGCGTTTGCTAATGGCAGCCGGTACGAGTGAAGTCTCGCGAGGTTCCCAGGGAGGGGAAAGCCACGCCTGTGGCCGTGGAAACCGGCCAGGTGCGCGCCACTGATGCAAGGCCGGAAAACTGAACCTTCCAAATTCTCGCTGGCGGGGAACTTAATGCGGAGGGAGAGCTTAATTCCAGGCGAGCTGGCTTTGTAAAGAACGTTCGTGAGGTGCCAACACTCGCAAATTGGGCTCCCAACATTGTTCGCACGGAATCTCGACGCGCCTTTAACCTGCCTTGAAAGTCGGGAGAACAAAATTCCAATGGCGTATCCCGCTGCCGGGAAACATTTTTTTTTTGCCTCCCCGCTAAATTCAGTGCCCCCGCCCACCACGTTTCCCAGTGGCAGGAGCAGAAAATTCCGCCCAGTATAACTGTAGTGCAGTAAGTGGTTCCTTCGCCTCTACGGAGAAACAGAGTTTATATTTTAAGATTGCTGTTGCTCCTGCCCAAATTCACAAGTTAATTTAAAACTAAACCGCCCAAGAACAAAGCTGTGTGTGTGTTGATATCGGTTCCTGAGCACAGAGCCCTCCCCTGGGCCCAGAGGGTCTGAGTTTACAGCCAGGTTGTAAATTTGAGATTGGTAGCTGCAGTATAACTTAATTCTTCTGGTAAATCACGATTGTAAATCTCGTCGACATGCAGTCACCCCTTCAAGTGAGGGGACTTTTTTTCCTGTCATTTTGGGATCTTATTAGCATTTGGCAATAAAAAAGTAAATTGTGTTCCTGGTGAGAGCATCTCATGGATGCATGGATTACGGTGCAAACCCCGGGGTAGCATTTACGGTGCAAACCCCGGGGTAGCATTTACGGTGCAAACCCCGGGGTAGCATTTACGGTGCAAACCCCGGGGTAGCATTTACGGTGCAAACCCCGGGGTAGCATTTACGGTGCAAACCCCGGGGTAGCATTTACGGTGCAAACCCCGGGGTAGCATTTACGGTGCAAACCCCGGGGTAGCATTTACGGTGCAAACCCCGGGGTAGCATTTACGGTGCAAACCCCGGGGTATCATTTTACTTGCTGCAGAAAATCTTCATGAACAGTTTGTACCAGCAAACCTCGAGCTTCTCGAACAGCATAGAAACCTCGAGCTTCTTGAACAGCAAGGAAGCCAATCATCAATCAGCTCATAACGGAGGTCTCGCGCTCTCTCACTCACTCTCGCTCAAACATGCTCTTACACACTTGCTCTCTCTCGCGCGCTCGCTCTCTCTCGCGCTCGCTCTCTCTCGCTCTCGCTCTTTCGCGCTCTCGCTCTCTCTCGCGCTCTCGCTCTCTCTCGCGCTCTCGCTCTCTCTCGCGCTCTCGCTCTCTCTCGCGCTCTCGCTCTCTCTCGCGCTCTCGCTCTCTCTCGCGCTCTCGCTCTCTCTCGCGCTCTCGCTCTCTCTCGCGCTCTCGCTCTCTCTCGCGCTCTCGCTCTCTCTCGCGCTCTCGCTCTCTCTCGCGCTCTCGCTCTCTCTCGCGCTCTCGCTCTCTCTCGCTCTCTCTCGCGCTCTCTCGCTCTCTCTCGCGCTCTCGCTCTCTCTCGCGCTCTCGCTCTCTCTCGCGCTCTCGCTCTCTCTCGCGCTCTCGCTCTCTCTCGCGCTCTCGCTCTCTCTCGCGCTCTCGCTCTCTCTCGCGCGCTTTCCCTTTCTCTCTCTCTCCCTCCTTGTGCTCTCTCTCACTCTTTAAGAAAACTTCTGTGTTGGTTAGGTGGTGGTGGGGGAAGGTGGTGAGCTGTCAATGCTGGGCTGGGCTGGGCAGGAGTGTGATGCTAACACCCAGTGACTGTGAAATTTGCTGACAGTTTAGCAAGTGGCAGGTGGGGGCTGTGTTGTCCTGAGACCCCGTGAAGCTGTTTTACATTGTGACGTTCCCTCTGAGAAAAGTTTTCTTGGCATTGTGTCAATGGACGTCTGGAAGGGAGTAAAGGATAAAAAGCACACTGCGCAGGGGACATGATTGTTCTCCAGTGCTTCTGGCTGACTCTTGCCTAGACATGTTGTTGAAGCACAATGCTTTCACAAACCTGCCTTACTGCAGCTGAGCTGACTGACAGGCAGGGAGGGAGACAAGACAGTAGCAGGGAACTTTGGGGAGCGTGTGTACTGTTTGTGCTCAATAATCTGCTGAAAGGCGTGACACCACAGTTGCATGTCAAGTAATGCTGCTCTGCTTCAGGTCAAGTGGTGGGAACAGCTGCCATCTTCTGTGGGACCAGGTCTGCCCTACAGTCATCTTCCCGCCCTAACCACAAAAGTTACCACATCAAAGCCCTTACCCTCTCAAGGAAAGCAGAAAGGCCAATTATCAGCAATGCCATATATCTCCAGGTATCCATTGACATTCCATTCTCAGTTCGAAGAACCAAACCGACCTTTGCAGGCTGGCAGCTTAATGGGCAGGTAGCAGCTCCTACAGCAAATCAGGATCTGCCATTAATAATTCCTTCTCCAAGTCTAGACAAGGAGAGCCCAAAACCCTCCGCCTTTTATGAGGTTCTTGGATTCACATTATGATGAAGCTGCAAGGACTCCTTTTCAATTTACACACACGTTCCCATTCAGTTCGAGCTCTGACAGATCTGGTGCTCAGATTTTGGATCTATCTGTCAATGAAGGAGCATCACTGAGGGCAGCTCTTTGCAAATCTCCAGGTTTGCAAAGTTCAATTGGGGGAAACCAGTTAATTGAGGAATAGTCAGGCTAATTGGGCAAGTTGGCCAAGGCTCATTTGAGACATGCAATAGAAAGAAAGAACTTTCATCGTACAGTCTTTCATAACCTCAATGTTCCAAAGTGCATTACAGCCAATAAAGCACCTTTTGTGTAGTCACTGTTGTAATGTAGGAAATGCAGGAGCCACTTTGTACACAGACTCTTTCAAACAGCAATACAATAATGACTGGATCTTTGATTTTTAGTGGTAGTGGAGGAAGCAATATTGGACAGGACATGGTGATAACTCCCCTGTTCTTCTTCACAATAATGGCCGTGGGATCATTTCTATAACATCCAAAAGACTGTACCTCCAACAATGCAGCGCTCCCTTGGGAGTGTCGGCCTAGATTCTTGTTTTCAAGTCTCACTTGAACAACTTGAACCCACAATCTTCTGACTCTGAGGTATGAGTATTACCTGCGGAGCCACATGAATTCCTTAATCCAACTGCCTTGTAGCCTGTTCCCACTTGGTTAACCATTCTATGTATTAATTCTTTGGGAACATTTTAAAATCATCTTCCTGTACCATGCACTATGTCAAATAAAGAGCCTCTGCTTCAGTCCTGTGCTGATGCCTCTGTGCTTATTCACAATTATAACAAGAGAAACCTCAATTCTCTCTTTTTTTATGTGTGTCCTCCCATTGAAGCAAGTTCCATACCTTGAGCTCCCCATGAAGCCATAGCCAAGATTAGGAGCTGAATGAGGATGTGCTCTGACCTGTATTTACATAAGCTGATACGCTGCCAATTTCATTATAGATGCTCGTAATCTAAGCTGTGGAAGCAGTCACAACTGCACTAGAGTGACTTTGCTGGCTATTACCCCATATCTAATCTTTTTAAGTGCATTGTGACTAAATAATGTAATACATGACTAATAGTGATAGGTGGGTAAGAAGGTTTTTATATTTGTGCATAACTCTCATGATTTTCAGGAGAGTAATGTACAAGTGCCATGTACTATCCCGATGCTACATTTCTCTGGAGTTGGGAACCAAGGCTCATTTAAATCATACGATATGACCAGTGCAGAGAGATCAACTTTCTCTACGTCGGCTATGTGGGCCATGTAAAAGCAACTCGCACGCCATTCGCCAATTATGTGGAAACAGTGAAGTTTCTTTGTGATCCCCCTGAACAATGTTGTCTATTTAGCCTTGTGGTCAGTTTTCTGCTGAGCATTCACATCTGTTGGGAGTGTTACAAACTCATCTCACATTAGTCTTACGTCAGAGAGAATTTCAGCCACAGAGAGAGATTACCATCCCATTCTGAACCCTGCTCCTCAATGAGAAAGGACAGATTGAGCAAGAAGAGCTTAATGAAGAGATGGGAAATAAAACCCGGGATTGTCTCAATGGTGTGTTTGTGATTGCTGGAATTTCAAAGGAGCAGCAACAGAGAGTTTCATTGGCAATGCAGGAGGTTCCTTAATGACAGATCCATGCTTAAGGTAAAGACTGCGTGACTGCAAATTTTCGAGCAATGAATCTTGTGCTTCTGTGAAATTATTTAAAGGGAGAATTTACATTTGTATAGCACTTTCACGACCTTGGGATGTCCAAAATCGCTTTGCAGCCAACGAAGCTCTCTTGGAGTGTAGTCACTGTTGTAAAGTAGCCAGCTTGCACACAACAGTGTTTTGTTGAAGGGTCATACGGACTCGGAACGTTAAACTGTGTTCCTCTCCGCAGATGCTGTCAGACCTGCTGAGTTTTTCCAGGTATTTTTATTTTTTGTTTTGGATTTCCAGCATCCGCAGATTTTTATCACCTTGTCCTGGTTGCTGCTTGAAGTGAAGGAGACAACTGAGATGGTGGAACCTGGGTGAGAAATGAGTGCATTTTGCTGCCGTCACTTGATTCCAAGAATAAATTTGACTGAGAGCTTTTCTGTTTGGTACACAGAACAGCCACTGGACAAATGACTGAGATTCCCATCCATAAATCTCACAGGGATAGGCATGCGTGTTTACTCGTAAGTTACTAATTAATTAATGCCCTCTTTCTCAATCTAGGCCCATTTCAACAATGACAACTTGCATTTAGACACTCTGTTCTACCACTTCTGGGAGTTCCAAAGCATTTTACAGCCATTGAATGAACATAATGTAGGGAAAATATTCCAAGGGCCTTCACAAAAGGTGTAATCGGACAAAACTGGGCTGAGGCCAAGAAAGAAACACTAAGAGGGTTGACCAGGAGCTCAGTCAAAGAAGTGATCTTTAAGGAGAGTCTTGAAAGCAGTGAGGTGGGTAGAGAGAAGAAGGGGTTTTGAGAGGCAATTGCAGAGCACTGCAGTCACAACAGGTTCAGCCTCCAGTTCTGGGGCAAGAGGGGAGAGAGGTCCATAAGAAACTAGAACTGGACGAGGGGAGAGTAATGGGGCAGATCATGTGGCTGGAGGAGGTTACAGAGGTAGGAAAGCTGGAGCCCATGAAGAGTTTTAAACATGACAATGAATATATTAAATTGGAAACAAAGGAGAAGCAATTTAGCAAGGATTGGGAGTGAGTGAAAGGATGAAAAGCTTCAGCAACATGTCACTTTCAGCAAGCTCCATGTTTTGGGTGAGCTGCAGTTTATCGCAGGTGGATGGTAAGGGCCAGTGGAATAAGTCAGCCATATGACTCCAGCAGCAGCCGGACGGAGACCGGACAGGAGGTAGATGATATTCTGCAGGTGAGTGTGTGCAGCTTTGTGATGGAGGAGATATGACTTCACCCCCTTATTTTGGGAGGATTTGTCGGGATGTGCTGTGTGTCAGTACTGGTGTCTATGAGAAGTGCACAGTAAGAGAATACTTGCAGATGGTATCTCTGTCATCATAGAAGTGTCATTTTGAGTCAAAGCGCAGAAACTAATACTTGGGTCATCTGAGTGCATGGTATTGGAGCACCCTCACCTAACCTCGTCCCATCGTCTCACCTACCCTGGACTCCGCAGTATAACATAGCGTTTACTGATTCCTGGATTCCCTGTCTGTACAAGGTGGGCCAATGAATGTGATAAACAGTATGTATTAAAATCTTCATTTCTCACTGTGGGATAGAATGACTGATGATGTGTCTTATATATGAGTCTGTACAGTGCTGTGCTCCTGAATCCTGATGAAAAGAGTTGCACGTTTGTCCACTAATATTGCCAGTAATCTTTTCTAGCCAATCATGTTTGTAACATATACTAAAGCCATAATTTTACACCATAAATTGAGATCTAGATTTAGTGTAACCCAGAAACAACTGACTTCAAAATAAAGGAGTTTGTGCCTTTGATTAGATAGTGAGGAGAGAGAATTCAAACTATTTGCATTCTACTGTCACACAGTTGTGTGTCAGCCATGGTTCAGATGGGAGCACACTCACCTCTGAATCACAAGGTTCTGGGATCAAGTCCCACACCAGGACTTGAGCACAAAAATCAAGGCTGATACTCTAGTGCAGTACTGAGGGGGCACTACATTGCCAAAGGCACCAGGCCCATCTGTTTACTCAGATGGATGTGAATGAACATCGGACTTAGGAGCAAGAGTTGGCTGTTTGAACATACTCCCCCATTCAATAAGGTCATGGCTGATCTGATTGTGGCTTCATCTTCCCTTTTCTGCCTACTTCCCCCATGGTACTCTTTCAAAGACGAGCAGGGGTATTCTCCCAGTGCCCTGGCTAATATTTATCCCTCAATCAACATCACAAAAAAACACATTGGTCGTTGTCACATTGCTGTTTGTGGGAGCTTGCTGTGCGCAAATTTGCTGCCATGTTTCCTACATTACAACACTTCAAAAAATACTTCATTGGCTGTAAAATGTTTTGAGGCATCTGGTTGTGATAAGTGCTATAAAAATGCAAATCTATCTCATAGTCTAATTTCAAGACTGTAAATTTAAGTATGCGCTCAACAGGTCAAGCTTCTGGCGTATGAAATATTTTTCATTCCTTTTTCCGGACTTCACTTTAGGTCATCTCTTAAAAATGTGGCAATTTTTATCCCCACCTCTTAGTTAATCTGCAGTTCTACAAAGTGGAGCAGCCAGGCTGAGCATGGGATGGTCCTAGTTCCACTCCTGTCAATCAGAGGGTGTGCGTGAGACTGAGTTGAGGCAAAAACAGAATTACCTGCAAAAACTCAGCTGAGTTTTTCCAGGTAATTCTGTTTTTGTTTTGGATTTCCAGCATCCGCAGCTTTTTGTTTTTATCTATGAGTTGAGGCAGTTGAGGATTGGGAAGACTGAAGCAGGTTTCCATGTGCAGTGGGTGCACAGGAACCTAGGGGAAGTAGCTATATCTCCACCATTTAATCCAACTTCTGTACCATCTGTGTGAATAAGTTTATATAACAGTGCTCAAGGGGAGGGTAATGCACGGTCTGCACAGGAGTCAACCCAATATCCCATGACGAATTAATCCGATTATTTTTTCCATTACCCCATGCAGCGTAAGAGTGCCCGAGACAGGTCTCCAGGAATTGAAGGTTCGTTCATCCCCTGGGTCCTACTCCAGGCAAATGTGGGAGGAAAAGAAAGGATAAGAGCTTTGAAAAGAAAACAAAGTTGTGTGGTTATCATTTTATTTGAACTTTTTTTTAAATTATGGGAATGGGGAATAAGTCGATGGGTGGGGCTGTTAGAAACAGAAGGTCAAGTGATTAAAACCTCCAGGATTACGTCCACCCAAGTTGGCAGCTCTATTCAAACGTGATTTATTGCTGGGATATTGGAGGCAGTAAAAATGCCAGCGTGTGTGCAAAAACAAATGAGCTAATTATTGGGCAGTAAAACATCCCGACACATGTCCTGTCTATCTGCCTGTTCAGAAAAGAAAGGAATTTTATTTGCACAACCCCTCAGGATGTCCAAGAGCCTTTTCCAGTCAATGACATCTTGCTAATGGCCCACAACATGCTTTTAATGTAGCCATATCTCATTTCTCCAGTTAAATCTCATCTTCCAATTAGATCTCATCTTCCAGAAGCCAATCAAAAAAAAACACTTTATTTTTCTGCACCTGTCGCAAGTCACTTTCCAAATCCTTCCTTCCTGTCCGAGAGCAACAACACGGGCAGCTTCGCTAGTTTTATATCAGGACACCCAGAATTTTAACAGCATGTTTTTGAAACGTAAGACGATTTACAGCACAGAGGCAGATCAATCAGCCCATCGTGCCCATGCTGGCTCTTAGTTACTAACCTAATCCTACCTTCCACATCTTCGTTTGTAACCCTGTAGGTTGGTGCACTTCAAGTGCATATCCAGGTATTTTTTTTAAAGGTGATGAGGGTTCCTATCTCTACCACTCTTTCAAGCAGTGAGTTCCACACCCACCACCCTCTGGGTGGAAAGAAATATCTCAACTCCCCTCTATGCCTCCTAGTTGTATTGGCTCCCCTGCTAATGGAAATAAGTCCGATCCACTCTAGGCCCCTGGATTAAATCCCCCCTAATGGAGAAGGGGGTTGCTCTTGGGACTCTCTGACAGAGATAACACTTTCCACACAGCCCCTTCATTTATCTGCACGTTGAGCAGCATATGAGCAATAATGCTTTGTGATGGGAAATTAATGCGTGTAAACCACTTGGCCCTCCTCTCTTTCATTGCCCAACAGTTGGTGATGTGTCTATGCTGAGCCATTCTATTGATTTGCTCAGCGGGCTTAGACGCTGTGTTGGATTTGAATTCTCAGGGACCCCGTTGAGAGAATGGCACCTCGGACCCACATCTGTCAATGCCCCTTTTCATTTTTTTCTCGAAAGGAAGTGAAAAGCCAACAAATCTTGGGAAGTGCGGCGCAATGAGTATTCAAAGTGTTCAATACTTTATTAGGTACATTGGCTTGATTTCCATTAACATAAGTGCTCCCTGAAGGCACAAGATTGGCTTGTCAACATCATAGGGACAGGCGTTTCACTAATGTTGAATAGATTCCTGTGGTACTCAAAGCATGACAGATGGTAATGGACTGCTAGGGAAGTTCCTGTATGCTGTGTAACTTTAATATAAATGAGTCACGCATTCCATACTTCTGGAAGCAGAGCATTTTTTTTTTGCAATGGGGTTGCGATTTTAAACAGCTTTGTGACCAGAACTCAAAAGAAAGACCAGCCGGCCAATCGAAGGGTTAATTTCTTTTCAGTTGCACCTCCCCACCACCACCCACCCCTCCGGTTTCATCCCCCACCCCATCGGAGGCAGGCGCTGCAAGAATATTCCTGAGTGCATACATGAATTTAAATTGTTGGTGCCTTTTGAACTGATGATTGTCAGGATGAGCAGGCAGTGAGAGAGATCGAACACCCCTGCAAGCAGCATTGTCCGAACCCAGCTTCTTCGTCAGCCATTCACTCTCTCTCCTCCTTCAAAACCTGCCTCTTTTGGTCAAACATTTTGATCAACTGCTCTCTATTACCAGCACCTCTTCAGGCATGATTCCTGGAACTGAATAACCTGCTTTCTGGACCCAAACAGCTTTGAATGGTTACTTCAGCGGATATTCATAACTTACAGATTTGTCCTGTTTGCATTTTGTAGTGCAGGAGCTTTGAAAAATGCTGTTAGCTCATAAATCTCGAATCAGAACATCGAGCACTTGTAGCACCAACAACTTGAGACCCCTCTAAAATAATGGGAAGAGGAATTTAAATTGCATAGGAATTTTACCAAGTGTTATGGACAGGAAGTGGTGGGGGTGGGTGGTGGTTAATTTAAACAGCACCAATTTCTCCTCTCACCGTAAACAGAAAGGTGTTTTGATTTGTTTCCATCTTTATAAGTGGTGGTGTATTTCACAAACCCTCGCTTTTTGGTGTGATCTAATTTTCTGTATAACCCCACAGCAAACTCAAGATAGGATGAACTCAAAGGGTTAGTTTATTTGCACCCATTCAAAACATGAAAAGAGGGTTTGTGTTGTCTCCATCACATTCAGATAGTAAAGGGAGGAGTAGAGAAAAGAAAGATTTACAGAAACCACAGAGAAAATAAATATTTTTTCATGTGGGGTCCAGAAACAAAGTTCAATGAGGTATTCCTTCACGGAATTCGGTAGGTTGAAAACCGATACTGGATGATTTACTTTTCCAGTGGTATTGACTTCACACAATGAGATAGGCATGCAGAGATGAATCAGTCTTGTAGACGATGGTACAAAGTTTCCAGCAGAAGTCATATTCCACCTGGGCAGAGCTCCTTGTCTGTGAGGCTTGCTAGTCAGATGTTAAATAGCAGACTGAGCTATGCAGTTCAGTAAGACAATATTACTTGTTCCACAAGCCAGAGGCCCATGCCACATGACTCCCACATTCCCACCTCTCCTCCAGGTCTTTGACAAAGTATGTGTATCTATTGTGTGGATTCCAAGCACAGTTAAATGTCTCAGCCACTAAGAATTGAAAGGAAGTTGGTGGGGCCTTTGTCTTATCAGATGATCCACCCCTTCTAGCCAGCTTGGGTTATTAAATACAGATGTATAGCTCCCTAAATTGGGCTGTACAGTCCACAGGTAGTCGGTCATTAGTGGTTCCTCAGAAATAACGAGATGCAAGTTTTCTTGAAACTGCCAAGTAGCTTCTTTTGTTCAGTGGTATGGGGAGGGGAGGGGTTGTCACAGACAGACATAGGCTCAGCCATTTTAAAGGCCTTTGTTCAATTTTAAAATGTTAGGAATAGCAATGAGCATATCTATACCTTATAAAATGTACAGTATGAAGTCTTAGTCGCTCACACAAGGCTCTGGAACAATCCACGTGACCCAAAGAATTTTAAGTTTGAGCAGAGCTGCCTTAAATTATCTATGGAAATAAAGTCTGAGTAGTTTTGAAATGCATACTGTGAGGCTTTAGTAAGATCCCAGGTGTTTGAATGATTTTTTTTGTCTTCTGTTTTGAAAGAATATCTTGACCCCCATTGGTCAACATCTTCATTAAAACAGCAGCCAACAGAGTTGCATCTAAACATTTAAAATTATACAAAGCGATTTTAACCTCCCAAAGAACTGTCCTTGCTTTAATGTTCTGATTGCAAAACCGCATAGGAAACCAGCAAAGCCACTTTCTTTATTCAGAGAGTTAACGTTTCAAGTTGAGTATGATTGTATTGCTCTGTACAGATGCTGCCAAACCTACTAAGTATTATCAGCTCTCTGGCAACAGTAGCAGCAGTGTGTACCATCTACAAGATGCACTGCAGAAACTCACCAAGGCTCCTTCGACAGCACCTTCCAAACCACAGCCACTACCATCCAGAAGGACAAAGGCAGCAGATAGATGGGAACACTCACCATCCTGACTTGGAAATATATTGCCGTTCCTTCACTGTCGCTGGGTCAAAACCCTGGAACTTCTTCCTTAACAGCACTGTGGATGTACCTATACCATGTGGACTGCAGCAGTTCAAGAAGGCAGCTCACCACAACCTTCTCATGGGCAACTAGGGATGGGCAATAAATGCTGGCCCAGCCAGCAAAGCCCACATCCTGTAAAATGAATACTTAAAAAAAAACTTCCTGTTTTTATTACTGATTTCTGGCATTCATAATATTCTGCTTTTATCTCTTTATTGAGCCATTAATTTTATTGTATTTCTCCGCCTCTCCTCCTTTAAGATGCTCCTTAAAACCTAACTCTTCTGGTCAGTTGTTCTGATGTTTCCATATATGTGACTTGGTGCCAAATTGGACGGGTGAAGCTCCTTAGGTTGTTTTACCATGTTAAAGGTGCTTTACAAGTGAAAGTTGTTGATGTTTGATCGAGGTACTAAAATATTCAGCTTGCTGACGATAGCCTAGGGATCGGTCAATCTTTCAGGGGCCTGTTCAAATATAATCGACAGCAGTATTTGAGAGTTCCCCAGTGCAGAATCCCCTCTGTTGACCTAGTATCTCAGAGAGTATCTGTGCTGCCTCCTGATGTTCTCAGCCTTACCAAGGGGACTCAGTCCATGTTTCATTCTTCCTCTGTGCTGATATAGTTACTCTCAGAAAGGAATTGCTGCCAATGGTCTCGAGAGTGTCATTCCCTCGTTGTGTCACTCTTTCAGTACCACATACCCTCAGTACACCATTCCCTTAATACACCATTCTCTCTCTGTGCCACTCACTCTGTGTAGTACTCCCTCATATGAAATGTTCATACTCTCCCCCCACCCCATGCACCCTCACTGCTGAGACCTGTATGTTTGAAGTAAATGTGTTATAAATAGCAAAGAGTGGAATTTCAACTTAACTTTAAAGTTCAGGGTGACCCTTTAATCACAGACTCTGTGGATTTTGTGTGATCACTGAGATAGCCATGTGTATACAGGTGCCTGAATGCTACTGGCATGATCCCAATAGCCATTGTGCCAATGACAGATGGAATAAATAATTTGGATTATCAAAGCTACATTAAATTGATTTAGTTCAGGGCAACAGGAGTGGCCAACTAGCAAGATGGAAAGCATTTGCAATTTGTTAAAGAGATAATGATCATGTGAATAAATAAGCAAATTGGGGGATATGGGAGTAGGGTGGGAAAGTGGAGTTGAGGTGAAAGATCAGTCATGGACATTTGGAATGGCGGTGCAGGCTCAAGGGGCCATATAGTCCACTCCTATTTCTTAGGTTTTTATAAATATTAAGTGTTGTGTGACTGGGCATAAAGGCTCGATGTTGTCCGTTGCAAGTGAGCAGAAAGCTAATGACTTTCTTGGACGTCTTTACTAGTTGTCTGTTATCTAGGGTTTTATCCTGATCCCTAAGATAACTGCTGATGGAACAGCTCTGGTGAAAGCTCACAGGCTCGAAACGTGAACTCTCTTCCTCTCTCCACAGATGCTGCCGTAACCTGCTGAGCATTTCCAGCACTTTCTGTTTTATTTCAGATTTCCAGCACCCTGCAGTGTTCTGCTTTTCGATTAGTGAGCAAGGTTTGCTCCTTTTCGCTTTCACTGACAGGCGAAAACCCCCATTTTGTTACTTTCCTCGATCTCGTAAGTAGAGAGTCACTTCTCCTGGAGCTAGCTCAAGTTGTTTTGCAGCTCCCAGGGGTTTTACTGCTGTTCTTTTCCTTTCCTAATACTATCCTCCACAGTGAGAGTTTTCCCCGGGGATTCTCTCTCTAGCTTCAGCTAGACGAATTCTCCAGCCTTGTTTTAACTCCCCACGAACTCGGTTTTCAAACTGAATGCGAGCTGCTGTGTGAGTTTGCCACATGGTCAGCATTTTCTCTGCCTGAAGTGCAGGTGTGACCAACATCTACCTATCTTGTTCACCCCCTCCCCCCCACCCCCAACTCCCAGTCAGCTGCAGGTCACCCAAAAACTGCAACTTCCCCCAGTGATGTCGCTGGGCTGATGGTGAAGTCTGATCTCAAAATGGCTTCCTCTACGTTCCTCCACACGCCAATGAGAAACACGCTAGGCCTGTAATCTAGTGGAAATGGTAATTAGCTATCTCTAGTTACCATTGCTTTGCATCTTCAAAACAAGGGGACAGGTTCCAGCACAACTATTTATGTCTCGATACTGATAAAACCTTTTAGGAGACCAAGGGTCTCTTGATTGTGGAGTTAGAAACAGCTGCCATTGTTCCCATTGTTAACATTCAGCACCTTAGTTTTAATAACACATTGTGACTCTCCTTTTGATCTAACAAGTAAACCCCCCAGGGTTTACTGTCCCAACAGGCTCCAGCCTCGGTCATACGGCTCCTTTCGTTTACCCTACATTTAAAGATACAGTCCCAGACTATGATAATTTTATAAACCAAAATATGTAGCCCTACATCATAATAATCCTGCAAACCCCACACTCTTTACAATCAGTTGGGTTCTGAGGTGATTGTATCTCAGTAAGAGTTTAAATGTGGGATTTAGATAAGAGTGTCTCTCTAATCTCAAAGCAGGTCAACTGGGGTCATGGGGTATGACAGAGTGTCGCACCAGAGGAGTAATGGGCCATGTGAATGGACAATGTCTTTTCATAAAGGGTATCCAATTACCTCAGAGATATTTCCCACAAGAGGGACTAAGTGTTAATCGTACTGGGTGGGTTCTAATCTCTCGGTTTATGGCTTTCTAGTGTAGCCATACTCGTGATGCTCCTATTTCACCTCTCTTGAGACTCAGGAACATAAACACATTAGTTGTTAACCAGCTGAAAGCCCAGGCAGAATTAGAAGTGAAAGAAATGTGAACTTTGCTGTTTCACAGTCTGGTGCAGCATAAAAGAGGTTAAACTGAGATGTGCTTCAAACACTCAAATTTGTAAAAGCGAGCATTGTCTAATGACTGGGCAAAGGATTTTTTTTTAAAGCAAAACATTTGCAGCTGACTATTAAGAAGATCCCTCTGGTGTCTTGCTGTTGATTTTTCAGATTTGTCAAACCATGACACATGATCTTGGTTGTCTTTGATGAGTTACCAAGCCTGACAAATGGAGGCTGAGCAGTTAACATCCGTGGTGATGTTGTTATTTAACACAAACCTCTTCTCCTTCAACTGCCTGTCTCCATTCATCTCTTGGAGCAGAACAGGAAATAGGCGAAAGGATGTCCTCTGCTGTGGATTTAAATACTGTTATTTTACTGAGGCTCTTTACTACAAAGAAAGGCAGGCATTTAGACTGACCTCAAGTCTTTCCAAAGCACACCATGAACCACTTTTGAAGTAAAGCAGTGGAGCAGCCAATTTGCACACAGCAAGCTTCTACAAACAACAGCATGATAACTGACCTAGTTCAGTGATGCTCAATGCAAGGGAGAACTCCCTTGCTCCTCAGAATGCTACCACAGAAGCTTTTATGTGCAACACTTGCTCAGGCTCTGGAGTGAGATTTCAGCCCATGAATGTCCTGACTCCAGGTGGTATTATACACCAAGCCAGGGCACTAACTTGTGTTTGTTTCCTATTAGTTTTACCGTAATGGTTGGTACCAGAGAAAAAAAAACACATTCAATCCAGACATTTTATTTTCTCAATCAGGCCTGTCTGTGAGACTTTTTCAGATCAGTTCCATTTCTCTGCTGCATAAAAACCGAAACACACACATGCTGAAATAGTCACTTGGCAGTACACAACTTGAATATTGCTGAAAAGAGAGATGTGTGGCTGAAGTGTTGCTGAGATCGAATCTTGCACTCAATCGGGACAAGCACAGGAAAGCAAAATTTCAAACAATCATGACAATTTATACTACAGATACAAAACATTAGATGTGATTCTGTGATTGGGTAGCACTTGCTGAACAACCTTGAGTGTGCTAATAGCTACACTAACGACCAATTTAAGATAACCAGTTGCGCTCTTTTACGCTTGCTAGAAGCAACATACGTTCATACATAGGGACCCATTCTCTGTAAACAAAAGACATGTTCAAGTCTCACGCTTTTTTGAATTACCCAGGAGCTTGTGGAGTTTATAATTCCTTGTTGCTTTCTCCATACTAACGCTTCAACAAATCAGTGTCAACTTCCCAATCAATCAGCACCCTTTTATCTTGCAGTATAAATTGTTGTGATCATTTGAAATTTTGCATTCTTGCATTTGTCCTGATCAGTGCCAGATGAAAAGCTTCAGGAACGTGCCTCTCTTTTCATAAATATACAACCTGAAATGTGATATTTATTTCATGAGCATGTGTCAAATTCCTTTTAAATGAATTGGTTGACATTGGTGTTAAAGTAAGAGAGTCTGTTGGAAGTTCATAGTCTTGAATTCACCCACCTACACACACTACAACTGAGCTGCAACAGTGTTTCCCAGTACATCAGGTAAAATTTCCACCCAGGATACTCCTGATCCCTTTGGTGGAAGCTCAATGTAAACCCCGGAGCAATGAGGTAAAAGGCCTTTTATGCAAATTCTCCCCAGTGTTTTCACCAAACTTGTGCCAAAATTAGGCTAGGAGACTGGGATAACCCTCTTTAATTCCAGGATCTTGTGAGTTAATTTAAACGTCCCTCAGTTTATAAATGTGCCGTACAGGGATGTGTCCACTGGGTGAGTGCATTTGTTAATATTACACAATATTATGGGATGTTTTAAAAACGAGTGTAGACTCAAGGCTAAGGAGCACAGAAACTATGGTGTGCATGATCTGGTTTCTGGAGATGGGATGGAGCGTGTGTGGGGAGGGGGATGGAAGAGTGGAGTGTGTTGGGGGAGGAGCTTGGAAGGATGGAGTGTGTGTGGAGAGGCGGATGGATGAGTGGTGTGTGTGTAGGGAGGGGCTTGAAAGGATGGAGTGTGTTGGGGGGAGATGGATGGAAGGTGGGGGGAGGGAGGAGGATTGAAGGAATATATGTGGGAGGGGGACGGAGGAGGAAGGGATGGACAGGGTAACTGTATGGGAGGGGAATGGACAGATAAGGTGCAAATATTCCAAGCGCTGAGTCCTCCACCTGTGTGCCTTTTTCAGCCAGTGACTGCAGCCCAATGGACATGGAGTTTAGGAAAGGGATTGTTCCTTCACTTATAACACCAAGGAACAATCTCAGTTCAGTTTAATTAAGCATCTCGGACGGTGTTCCACTTTGTGCCCTGTTTTAGCGATGCAAAGGAAAGAACTTGTATTTCCATAAATCTTTCGCTACCTTAAGATGTCCCAAAGTGCTTTACAGCTAGGCAGCTGTGTTCTCCCCAGAGTCTTTGTCCCTCAACCAGCACTGCTAAAAAGCAAGATTATCTGGACATTTATCAGGTTGCTATTTGTGGGATCTTGCTGTGTGCAAATTGGCGGCCATATTTCCTACATTACAATGGTGACTGCACTTTGAAATTACTTTGGTGTGAAGCACTTTGGGATGTCCTGAGATTGTTAAAAGTGCTTTATAAATGCCAAATTCTTACCTTCTTTACTTTCTGTAAGGCGGGTGCTGGAGATGACACACCCCCACTGAAGCCAGGAGGGTGTCCATTATGTTGCTTTATATTTATTTGTCTTAAATTCTATGATGAAGCGAATCAGAAAACAATTTGAGACAATTGGAAACAGCCAAATATCTCAGTACTTGGAATTAAATTACTAAATGTAGCACTACCTCAAAAAAGCCATCCTTTATTTGAAGCCACCACATTTAAAAATCAAATTGAGGACAGTACTGCTTTTCAATGTTTGTTAACTAACACATTTACGGGATCTGGTGCAGTGACAGAGAACTGGCAGCTGCATTCGTTTCATGTTCTTTAATGAGATGGTCTTTCTCTGTAGCCTGAGGTAGACTGGTTGGGTTGGTTGGGTTGGGTTGGGTTGGGTTGGTTGGGTTGGTTGTTTGGTTGGTTGGTAATCTGTATCTCAGAGCACAGTAGGAAGACTTGGGCTGGAATTTCCCAGCCCTGTTGGCGCCGGGCATCATGGCAGGCTGGTGGGGACAATATGGCAAGAAGGCCAAAATCCAGCTTCATGCTGGATTCATTTGAAACCTGTTTGTGATCATCTGCTCCAACTGTCAATGGTGGGCCCACATTTCCTGCTACCACACGTCTTAACCTAATTTCAAACTTTAGCATCTCATTATAAGCCCTGCTCGCCGGAATCATCCCCCCCCCCCCCCCGCCCCAACCCACGCTGGATCATCCGAGCATGGCCAACATGTTTCACAGCAGCACATAAGCAACGTGCACCTGGCGAGCTGCACTTCACTCGGCACTTCGAGGTTTGTTTGCCTACCTAGCTTCGGGCAGCACTTGAGGTCATCAGCGCCAAGATTCACAGACAGCACCACATCACTTTACAGGGGGACTCACGGGCAGGTCTCTACCTACCAGACCAGTCGTAAGGCGGGGATGGCTTCTCAATAGCTGCAGGGCTAGGGCTTGCTTGGGGAAGGGGGAGAAGTGGCCTCAGGCAAGGGAAGAGGCTCCAGGGCGAGGGCTGTACTGGGGAAGGGGGAGTATCCCAGGGTGTGTGTGGGGGCACATGTACATGCACAATTATACACGTTGATCTGTACAAGTGTCTTCATGATGGTGAGGGCTGAGGAGGCAGCCTCCAGAGGAGATGAGGCCAGATGGAGATGTGAGGGTGTGTGTGTGAGAGAGTGAGTGGTGATGACCCTTGAGCTGGCAGTGAGTGAGATGCCAGTGACTGTCTGATGGCCTTGTGAGTGTGTGGGTTTAGAGTGACGAGATGGTTGCCTTACCCTGGGGGCACGGATGAGATCATTCATCTACTTTCTGCACTGGATGGCCAACCTCTTGTGTCCAGCGTTGGCACTGACCACCTCTGCCACTGCCTCCCAAGCCGAGTGGTGAGACTGATGGGTCTCTGTGCCCAGAGTGGGGGCTGTGAGCATCGCGATCAGTCTCCACGGCATCCAAAAGGCACTTGAGGGACCACCCTCAGGAGTGGAGTAAAAAAGAGGTGGCGGGACCTATTGAAACCTGCAACCTGGACACTGGTTTAGTTAATGTTGCAGTGATGGTGTGGGCTGATATTTATCTATACGGTGTGACTGGGAAGCTAAAGGTGCAACGAGCAATAAAATTGAAACAGGCCATTCTGATGGCACGATTCCTAATAAACATCATTGCTACGTTCCTTCATCCTCAGAGGAACGTTCGGCTTTTTGCTGGAGCTCCTCGGGTTCACTTCTGCAATCTCAGTAGTTCACAGCTTCTTCACCTGGGGAACCTACACCTTGTAAGGTTCCTCAGAAGGTTCCGGAGAGGAGGTCGGGGGCGGAGGCAACTTCAGATTTTAGTCCATCTGCTGATTTCTGAATCTGCTAATCTGACGAGTTGCTTTTTCTCGTGTGCCAGCAACAGGAGAGAGGTTTTTTTTTTGCACTAATCGCACAGTTTGCCTTTGCGGACCTGACACCTGTCCTTCAGGAGGACAATGCATTCCTGGAAGTGTGTCAATATTTGCAGGGAGGCCCTGGGACTGTACTAATATTTACAGAAGGTTCCATGGGGAGTGTGTCAGTATTTACAGGGGGTCCCCGGGGAGTGTGTCAGTATTTACAGGGGGTCCCCGGGGAGTGTGTCAGTATTTACAGGGGGTCCCCGGGGAGTGTGTCAGTATTTACAGGGGGTCCCCGGGGAGTGTGTCAGTATTTACAGGGGGTCCCCGGGGAGTGTGTCAGTATTTACAGGGGGTCCCCGGGGAGTGTGTCAGTATTTACAGGGGGTCCCCGGGGAGTGTGTCAGTATTTACAGGGGGTCCCCGGGGAGTGTGTCAGTATTTACAGGGGGTCCCCGGGGAGTGTGTCAGTATTTACAGGGCGTCCCCGGGGAGTGTGTCAGTATTTACAGGGGGTCCCCGGGGAGTGTGTCAGTATTTACAGGGGGTCCCCGGGGAGTGTGTCAGTATTTACAGGGGATGCCCGGGAGTGTGTCAGTATTTACAGGGGATGCCCGGGAGTGTGTCAGTATTTACAGGGGATGCCCGGGAGTGTGTCAGTATTTACAGGGGATGCCCGGGAGTGTGTCAGTATTTTTAGGGGATGCCCTGGAGTATGTCAGTATTTATAGGGGATCCCCGGGAGTGTGTCAGTATTTATAGGGGATCCCCGGGAGTGTGTCAGTATTTACAGGGGATGCCCGGGAGTGTGTCAGTATTTACAGGGGATGCCCGGGAGTGTGTCAGTATTTACAGGGGATGCCCGGGAGTGTGTCAGTATTTACAGGGGATGCCCGGGAGTGTGTCAGTATTTATAGGGGATGCCCGGGAGTGTGTCAGTATTTATAGGGGATGCCCTGGAGTGTGTCAGTATTTATAGGGGATCCCCGGGAGTGTGTCAGTATTTATAGGGGATCCCCGGGAGTGTGTCAGTATTTATAGGGGATCCCCGGGAGTGTGTCAGTATTTATAGGGGATCCCCGGGAGTGTGTCAGTATTTATAGGGGATCCCCGGGAGTGTGTCAGTATTTATAGGGGATCCCCGGGAGTGTGTCAGTATTTATAGGGGATCCCCGGGAGTGTGTCAGTATTTATAGGGGATCCCCGGGAGTGTGTCAGTATTTATAGGGGATCCCCGGGAGTGTGTCAGTATTTATAGGGGATCCCCGGGAGTGTGTCAGTATTTATAGGGGATCCCCGGGAGTGTGTCAGTATTTATAGGGGATCCCCGGGAGTGTGTCAGTATTCATAGGGGATCCCCGGGAGTGTGTCAGTATTTATAGGGGATCCCCGGGAGTGTGTCAGTATTTACAGGGGAACCCCGGGAGTGTGTCAGTATTTACGGGGGATCTCCAGGAATATGTCAGTATTTATAGGGGATCTCCAGGAATATGTCAGTATTTATAGGGGATCTCCAGGAATGTATTAATATTTACAGAGGATTCCCGGGAGTGTGTCAGTATTTACAGGGGATCCCCGGGAGTGTGTCAGTATTTACAGGGGATCCCCGGGGAGTGTGTCAGTATTTACAGGGGGTCCCTGGGAGTGTGTCAGTATTTATAGGGGATGCCTGGGAGTGTGTCAGTATTTATAGGGGATGCCTGGGAGTGTGTCAGTATTTATAGGGGATGCCTGGGAGTGTGTCAGTATTTATAGGGGATGCCTGGGAGTGTGTCAGTATTTATAGGGGATCCCCGGGAGTGTGTCAGTATTTATAGGGGATCCCCGGGAGTGTGTCAGTATTTATAGGGGATCCCCGGGAGTGTGTCAGTATTTATAGGGGATGCCCGGGAGTGTGTCAGTATTTACAGGGGGTCCCCGGGGAGTGTGTCAGTATTTACAGGGGGTCCCCAGGGGAGTGTGTCAGTATTTACAGGGGGTCCCCGGGGAGTGTGTCAGTATTTACAGGGGGTCCCCGGGGAGTGTGTCAGTATTTACAGGGGGTCCCCGGGGAGTGTGTCAGTATTTACAGGGGGTCCCCGGGGAGTGTGTCAGTATTTACAGGGGGTCCCCGGGGAGTGTGTCAGTATTTACAGGGGATGCCCGGGAGTGTGTCAGTATTTACAGGGGATGCCCGGGAGTGTGTCAGTATTTACAGGGGATGCCCGGGAGTGTGTCAGTATTTACAGGGGATGCCCGGGAGTGTGTCAGTATTTATAGGGGATGCCCTGGAGTGTGTCAGTATTTATAGGGGATCCCCGGGAGTGTGTCAGTATTTATAGGGGATCCCCGGGAGTGTGTCAGTATTTATAGGGGATCCCCGGGAGTGTGTCAGTATTTACAGGGGATGCCCGGGAGTGTGTCAGTATTTACAGGGGATGCCCGGGAGTGTGTCAGTATTTATAGGGGATGCCCGGGAGTGTGTCAGTATTTATAGGGGATGCCCGGGAGTGTGTCAGTATTTATAGGGGATGCCCTGGAGTGTGTCAGTATTTATAGGGGATCCCCGGGAGTGTGTCAGTATTTATAGGGGATCCCCGGGAGTGTGTCAGTATTTATAGGGGATCCCCGGGAGTGTGTCAGTATTTATAGGGGATCCCCGGGAGTGTGTCAGTATTTATAGGGGATCCCCGGGAGTGTGTCAGTATTTATAGGGGATCCCCGGGAGTGTGTCAGTATTTATAGGGGATCCCCGGGAGTGTGTCAGTATTTATAGGGGATCCCCGGGAGTGTGTCAGTATTTATAGGGGATCCCCGGGAGTGTGTCAGTATTTATAGGGGATCCCCGGGAGTGTGTCAGTATTTATAGGGGATCCCCGGGAGTGTGTCAGTATTTATAGGGGATCCCCGGGAGTGTGTCAGTATTTATAGGGGATCCCCGGGAGTGTGTCAGTATTTATAGGGGATCCCCGGGAGTGTGTCAGTATTTATAGGGGATCCCCGGGAGTGTGTCAGTATTCATAGGGGATCCCCGGGAGTGTGTCAGTATTTATAGGGGATCCCCGGGAGTGTGTCAGTATTTACAGGGGAACCCCGGGAGTGTGTCAGTATTTATAGGGGATCCCCGGGAGTGTGTCAGTATTCATAGGGGATCCCCGGGAGTGTGTCAGTATTTATAGGGGATCCCCGGGAGTGTGTCAGTATTTACAGGGGAACCCCGGGAGTGTGTCAGTATTTACGGGGGATCTCCAGGAATATGTCAGTATTTATAGGGGATCTCCAGGAATATGTCAGTATTTATAGGGGATCTCCAGGAATGTATTAATATTTACAGAGGATTCCCGGGAGTGTGTCAGTATTTACAGGGGATCCCCGGGAGTGTGTCAGTATTTACAGGGGATCCCCGGGAGTGTGTCAGTATTTACAGGGGATCCCCGGGAGTGTGTCAGTATTTATAGGGGATCCCCGGGAGTGTGTCAGTATTTATAGGGGATCCCCGGGAGTGTGTCAGTATTTATAGGGGATCCCCGGGAGTGTGTCAGTATTTATAGGGGATCCCCGGGAGTGTGTCAGTATTTATAGGGGATCCCCGGGAGTGTGTCAGTATTTATAGGGGATCCCCGGGAGTGTGTCAGTATTTATAGGGGATCCCCGGGAGTGTGTCAGTATTTATAGGGGGTCCCCGGGAGTGTGTCAGTATTTACAGGGGGTCCCCGGGGAGTGTGTCAGTATTTACAGGGGGTCCCCGGGGAGTGTGTCAGTATTTACAGGGGGTCCCCGGGGAGTGTGTCAGTATTTACAGGGGGTCCCCGGGGAGTGTGTCAGTATTTATAGGGGGTCCCCGGCGAGTGTGTCAGTATTTACAGGGGGTCCCCGGGGAGTGTGTCAGTATTTACAGGGGGTCCCCGGGGAGTGTGTCAGTATTTACAGGGGGTCCCCGGGGAGTGTGTCAGTATTTACAGGGGGTCCCCGGGGAGTGTGTCAGTATTTACAGGGGATGCCCGGGAGTGTGTCAGTATTTACAGGGGATGCCCGGGAGTGTGTCAGTATTTACAGGGGATGCCCGGGAGTGTGTCAGTATTTACAGGGGATGCCCGGGAGTGTGTCAGTATTTATAGGGAATGCCCTGGAGTGTGTCAGTATTTATAGGGGATCCCCGGGAGTGTGTCAGTATTTATAGGGGATGCCCGGGAGTGTGTCAGTATTTATAGGGGATCCCCGGGAGTGTGTCAGTATTTACAGGGGATGCCCGGGAGTGTGTCAGTATTTATAGGGGATGCCCGGGAGTGTGTCAGTATTTATAGGGGATGCCCTGGAGTGTGTCAGTATTTATAGGGGATCCCCGGGAGTGTGTCAGTATTTATAGGGGATCCCCGGGAGTGTGTCAGTATTTATAGGGGATCCCCGGGAGTGTGTCAGTATTTATAGGGGATCCCCGGGAGTGTGTCAGTATTTATAGGGGATCCCCGGGAGTGTGTCAGTATTTATAGGGGATCCCCGGGAGTGTGTCAGTATTTATAGGGGATCCCCGGGAGTGTGTCAGTATTTATAGGGGATCCCCGGGAGTGTGTCAGTATTTATAGGGGATCCCCGGGAGTGTGTCAGTATTTATAGGGGATCCCCGGGAGTGTGTCAGTATTTATAGGGGATCCCCGGGAGTGTGTCAGTATTTATAGGGGATCCCCGGGAGTGTGTCAGTATTTATAGGGGATCCCCGGGAGTGTGTCAGTATTTATAGGGGATCCCCGGGAGTGTGTCAGTATTCATAGGGGATCCCCGGGAGTGTGTCAGTATTTACAGGGGATCCCCGGGAGTGTGTCAGTATTTACAGGGGAACCCCGGGAGTGTGTCAGTATTTACAGGGGATCTCCAGGAATATGTCAGTATTTACAGGGGATCTCCAGGAATATGTCAGTATTTACAGGGGATCTCCAGGAATATGTCAGTATTTATAGGGGATCTCCAGGAATGTATTAATATTTACAGAGGATTCCCGGGAGTGTGTCAGTATTTACAGGGGATCCCCGGGAGTGTGTCAGTATTTACAGGGGATCCCCGGGAGTGTGTCAGTATTTATAGGGGATCCCCGGGAGTGTGTCAGTATTTATAGGGGATCCCCGGGAGTGTGTCAGTATTTATAGGGGATCCCCGGGAGTGTGTCAGTGTTTATAGGGGATCCCCGGGAGTGTGTCAGTATTTATAGGGGATCCCCGGGAGTGTGTCAGTATTTATAGGGGATCCCCGGGAGTGTGTCAGTATTTATAGGGGATCCCCGGGAGTGTGTCAGTATTTATAGGGGATCCCCGGGAGTGTGTCAGTATTTATAGGGGATCCCCGGGAGTGTGTCAGTATTTATAGGGGATCCCCGGGAGTGTGTCAGTATTTATAGGGGATCCCCGGGAGTGTGTCAGTATTTATAGGGGATCCCCGGGAGTGTGTCAGTATTTACAGGGGACCCCCCGGGAGTGTGTCAGTATTTACAGGGGACCCCCCGGGAGTGTGTCAGTATTTACAGAGGACCCCCCGGGAGTGTGTCAGTATTTACAGGGGACCCCCCGGGAGTGTGTCAGTATTTACAGGGGACCCCCCGGGAGTGTGTCAGTATTTACAGGGGACCCCCCGGGAGTGTGTCAGTATTTACAGGGGACCCCCCGGGAGTGTGTCAGTATTTACAGGGGACCCCCCGGGAGTGTGTCAGTATTTACAGGGGACCCCCCGGGAGTGTGTCAGTATTTACAGGGGACCCCCCGGGAGTGTGTCAGTATTTACAGGGGACCCCCCGGGAGTGTGTCAGTATTTACAGGGGACCCCCCCGGGAGTGTGTCAGTATTTACAGGGGACCCCCCCGGGAGTGTGTCAGTATTTACAGGGGATCTCTAGGAATATGTCAGTATTTATAGGGGATCTCCAGGAATATGTCAGTATTTATAGGGGATCTCCAGGAATGTATTAATATTTACAGAGGATTCCCGGGAGTGTGTCAGTACTTACAGGGGATCCCCGGGAGTGGGTCTGTATTTGCAGGGGATCTCCAGGAATGTATTAATATTTACAGAAGTTTCTCGGGAGTGTGTCAGTATTTACAGGGAGTCTCCAGAAGTTTGTCTGAATATTTGCAGGAGTTCCCAAGGAGTGTGATTTTGTTTTGTGTGGGGTTTCGGACGTGTCACAATGAATTGTAAGTGGGGGGGCTCTGGTTGTGTGTTGATGTGGAACCCTGCCCTGGGAATTGTTAAACTGCTCTGGTGCTCAGCTCCCCTGCATTGAATAAAAACCATCACATTTTGGAGAATTTACTTTTATTTCTTCATCCCACAATGTGTTTGTAAAGTGATTATTCATCTGTAAAGTGATTATTCACCTGATTATATCTGGCACCTAAAATTGCTCCCACTCATTTTTTACAGTTGCACTAAATATCCTCCCCGTCTCGTGCAATTTTTCTTACTAATCTGTCTATGAAACATAAAAACCATTTCAGTTTAATTATCACAGCGTGCCTACAGTTCCACTGCCTAAAAAGGCTAAATATTCCTCTTAATTTCACAGCTTCTCAGAAACTGCTAACATAGAAAAGGCCTATGTGTTGCCTGGAAGCGAATTTGACCAGCACAACTAAAACTCAGAATCCCTGACGCACACAATCCTAAACCGAACCCTTGCATGTTTTAGAGAAGAGGTTCTGCGGTCCAGATTGGAAAATAAGAGTTTGTGTTCATTCTGCTTCGCCCCCTCGCACTCTGCCCCAATCCCCCCCCCCGGCCCCCCAGGCTGTCACCACCACCACCCCCAACGATAATTTGTAAATCGTGGCCCTCCTTGCCTGTTCACCAAATAGGGAGACTGGTGAAGACACTTCAAAGCACTCTCGTGTCACTCAGCAGTTAAGAGAGTGAAGAGCAGTGGTCTGCCTATGCCGACTGTGTTGTTTGGCAGGGAAAGAGAGGTAGTCGCTTCATAAAAACAGAAAATGCTGGAAAAACTCAGCAGGCCTGACAGCATCTGCGGAGAGAGAGAAACTGAGTTGGCATTTCGATTCCATGCGACTCTTCTTCAGAATAGTAACATAAATGTTCGTTGAGTTTTTTTTTTTGGCTCACAATCAAAATAATCCTGTCAAAGTCACCTTCCGATTGAGACATTAGGAACATGGAAGCAGTGACTCACTAACATAGTCCTGGCCCAACACAAGCGTTAGAATAAAGATTTCCCTCAGCTGTGGTAAATGCCAAGTCAAAAATAATCTTGAATCTCACAATAGTGCCATTGTCGATGTACTCCCGGTATTATTAAACACTGCTCTTAATCTGGGTAGAACATAACAATTTTAATAGAATATAGAATGTCGTGCAACAATTTGTCTTAAGCTGCAGATATAATCAGGGTTTGTAGTTTTCTTGTGCCCTTCACAACCTCAGGATGTCCCAAAGCGCTTGGCAATTACTTTTTTGAAGTGTAGTCACTTACAATGTCGGAAATGTGACAGCCAATTTGCACACAGCAAGCTCCCACAAACACAATGCAATAATGAGGTTTTAGTGAGGTTGACTGAGGGATAAACATTGGCCAGGATACCCGGGAAAACTCCTCCTGCTCTTTTCCAAACTAGGGCCATGGGATCTTTGACATCCACCGGGAAGGTATGATGGGGCAGATGAGGCTGCGGGGCTAATCTTATCACCTTTCTTACTGGCGGCAGTAGACACTGCTAACATAAGCACTGGCTTCCAGGGATGTACTGAATAATGGATATCAGTGTCGGAACTGAAGTCAGCATTTGGCTAACACTGCAAAGTTATAATTCACTGGGAGATCAGACCATAAGAGACTCTTAACAATGGGCTTCACAGCCTGTAAAATGAATTGGCTGTGAATGAGAACCGTGTTCTACTCAAATTTAGTAAACAATATTCTTGATGTTGAATAACTGCCACTGTGGACAGAAACCTCATGTAAAGTCTGCACAGGGATTGTAAACCAGGAGACAGATCCGCCACCAGTACTGCTGCATAACTGAAATAACATCTCACATTTTCCATGCTGACCCATTGAATCTGCACAGGGACTGAACTGCAGCAAAAAGATCCTCAGTCTAAATAAGGTTACAGAAAGCCTTGGGAAGAATTCTGGTCAGCAGTAACTTCCCTGGAGCAGATCCAGGCTCGGGTATGTTTGGCCAAACGCTTACCAAGTTTGAAGAGGCATGGTGGACTTCCCAGTTAATCACCATAGTTACTGCTGGGCACGACCTAATGCAAATTGGTATTGATAATTCCGTCCAGGATGGGAGGCTCTATCTGTCACAAAACAAAAATAACAATACCTGGAAAAACTCAGCAGGTCTGACAGCATCTGCGGAGAGGAGTACAGTTAACGCTTTGACTCCGTATGACTCTTCAACAGAGCTATGACTCTATCTGTCAGTCTTGCCCAACATGTCCTTTGGCATTTCAAGCTGTCACTGGGAGCGGATAGAGTTGATTGAGCGAAAGAAACTATTTTCACGGGTTGGGGAGTTTAGGACTAGGGGGCATGGTCTAAAAATGAGAGCCAGACTTTTCAGGAGTGAAATTAGGAAACGAGTCTTTGTGCAAAGTTTGGAACTCTCTTCCACAAATGGTGTGATCAGTTGTCAATTATAAATCTGAGACTGATAGAATTGTCAGCCAAAGGTATTAAGGGACGTGGGGTAAATGCAGAGTTATGGAATTGTTGCAGATCAGCTGTGACCTCATTGCATGGTGGAACAGGCTCGAGATGGCCTCCTCCTCTTCATGTGCCCCTGTAATGAGTAAGGTCACCCTGAGAAACTACAAAGTTCAGAAATAACACAACTGTGACTACACTTTAAAGGACTTTGAGAGCCCTTTATTAGCTGTAAGGTGCTTTGTGACATGCCAAGGGTCTATATAAATGCATTATTGAATGGATTTAGTCAATATCTATAAATGATGAAAGGTATAAAGAAGCAAGAAAGAAACTGCATTTTCATAGTATCCTATGGACAACCATTGGATGTTGCAAAGCACTTTTAAAATGTAATTACTATTGAAGTTTAGAGAAATGTGGTAGCCAGTTAGCAAACAGCAACCACCCCCCCCCCTCCAGAAACAGCAATGTAATGTTGATTGGGTTTTCTGTTTTTATTTACGTTGGCTGAGGGATAAATATTAGCCTTTTGAGAGAGATGGTGACAACTTGTACATCGAGCTGCATCATCTGTGGGATGACAGTGACGTAGTGGTAATCTTGCTGGACTAGTAATCCAAAAGCCCAGGCCCATAGCAGCTGGTGGAATTTGAATTCCGTTAATAAATCTGGAATATGAAGCTAGTCTCAGTAATGGTGACCTTGAAACTATCATCAATTGTTGTAAAAACCCATCTGGTTCACTAATGTCCTTTAGGGAAGGAAATCTGCAGTCCTTACCTGGTCTGGCCTATATGTGACTCCAGACCCACAGCAATGTGGTTGACTCTTAACTGCCCTCTAAAATGGCCTAATAAGCCACTCAGTTCAAGGGCAATTAGGGGATGGGCAACAAATGCTGGCCTTGCCAGCAATGCTCCCTTCCCATGGAAGAATTAAAGAAAAGCTTTGAGTCACAACGTCTTAATGATGAGGCAGAGCAGCGGCAGAAATGGAAGCGAATCCTGCGCTCCGGATCCCACTACCTCGTAGGAAACCCTGCCCCATGTGCCCAAAGATCTGTGGGCCAAGAATGGGCTTGCTCAGTCACATGAAGACCCATGACAGAAACATACAATCCTGAGCAGACATCTTCCTCGAACTGAGCAACAGCTGACAACGATTGACCTAGGGCATGGGGGAGAAATTGCCTGCCCTTCTTCAAAATAATGCCGTGGGATATTTTATGAGGGGGCAGATAGCGCCTTGCTTTTTGTGTCTCATCTGAAAGACAACAGCCTCCCTGACAGTGCAGTACACCCTCAGTACGGTACTGGAGTCAGATTTGAACTTGTTATTCAGAGGCAAGAGTGCTACTTACTGAGCCAAATCTGACTCCTTGGAAAGTGGAAAGCACATATTTGTTTATCCTCATCTTGAATAAATAAATTATACGATATTTTTAAAATAGGTGACAGTTCATCATCTGTTAAGTTTCCACCAGTGTATCTCATGTAACGAGACATCAAAACTAAGTTTCATTTTTTTGTACAGATGTAATTCAGTCGACATTTAGAGTCTTATATTCTGTCCTTTTTACATAATAAATTAATTATTTATAGTTAAATAGAAAAGCATGCGGCAATTTGATCAGGAGAATTGGATACAGACTGAGAAACTGGGAGATGCAACAGAGGCACTTCAGCACCCTCTGTGGCAGGAGGGTGTAATTACAGACTGACATTCTCATAGGAATTTAACATCAGGAAAAGCACGTAGGCATCAGATTGAACCCATCCACATGAACAATCTTCTACATCTATTTGTACATTTCTCCTGACCTTGAGGCACAAGGTCATGATGTGCTGTGTGGGTAAAATGTGTTACATAAAAGCAAAGTACTGTAGATGCCAGAAATCCAAAAGAAAAAGAGTAAATCTTCTGGTAGTTCCTTGAAGTGAGGAAGGCACTGACCATGGAGTATAGCCCATGGCAAGAACATCCACATGGAATCTTTTAACGTGGGGAGGCTGTTGCATTGTAGCAGCCACATGTGGGGTTCTGGCTGACCAGGACTAACTCCCACTCTTCCCAGCTGCGGTGGTGCATGGGAAGGATTTGCAGGTTGATACGCAACTTGTTTAGCCGCACTATGAGTGTACCTCCTGTGGCCAGCAAGTTCTGGAGTGGGATTTGAACTCGGAGCTTCTGGCTCAGAGATAGGGACACTACCCACCGCGCCACAAGACCTCCCATACTGGAAACATTCAGCAAGTCAGTGGGGATAGAAATGTAATTAGCATTTTAGGCTGATGATCTTTCATCAGAAATGTATTAGCATGTCACTGTGAAATTCCTCTGTGAACATGTTTAATGCCAGTATTACACTAAATGTTTTCATTTCACTCATTGCTTAGCCAAACAAATTTCTCCAGAGTTATTTTCTAACCCATCTGGTTCACTAATGTCCTTTAGGGAAGGAAATCTGCTGTCCTTACCTGGTCTGGCCTACATGTGACTCCAGACCCACATCAATGTGGTTGACTCTTAAAATGCCCTCCGAACAAGGGCATTTAGGGATGGGTAATAAATGCTGTAGCCAGTGATGCCTACATCCCATGAACGAATAAAAAAACTACTGCTTGACTGACATTTAACTCTTGTCCAAAACCCTTGTCCCCGCTTTGCACCAACCCCCATTAACCAACACTCCTGAGTTTGCCAAGCTACATTGGCTCATGGACCATAAAGCCTCGAATTTTGAAACTCTAAACCTTGTTTTCAAATCCCTCCATGGCCTCACCCCTCCCTGTTCTTCAGCCCTCCCACATCTCTGCGCTCCTCCAATTCTGCCTCTTGAAAACACGGCCAATTTTAATCACTGCACTGTTGGTGGCCGTGCCTTCAGGTGTCCAGTGCCTAAGCTTTGGAATTCCCTCCCTAAACCTCTTTTAAGACACTGCTTAAAACCTACCTCTTTGACAAAGCTTTTGTTTCACGCATCCTGATAACTCCTGGCTCAGTAGCGTCAAATATTGCCGGAAACACTCCTGTGGAGCATGTTGGGATGCTTTACTTTGTTAAGGGCACTGTGTCAATACAAGTTCTTGTCTGTTGTTGGTTGTCTTTCTCCTGTTTAAATGCTGTTGGCCTAATCTCAGTTTATTTTGATCCTCACACCCCTGTTCCCCTACAACCCCGCCCCCGCCCCCGCGCCCCCCCCCCCCCCCCCCGGTCCCAGCTATAAACCTTGGTCCCATCTCTTACCAATTTCAATGCTTTCAAAAGCCCAAAGTAGACCCTCCGGCCTTGACTCTAATCAGAGTTTTACCTTCGAGAGACCCTGTGCAAACCCACAGTCTCAGCTTTCAGTATCAGTGGGTTCTGGGAAACTTTTGTTTTAGACAGAACTGCTTAAACTGGATAATGACAGGCTGATGGGGAAGTCAAATTGACTTGTAGCAGCAGCAGCAGTTACTGAGCAAGCAATGGCAAGACCAAGTTCAAATCCTGCCTGTCAGTACTAAATAAATCCTTTAATGATCCAATTACAGGTGCGTCAGATAATTACCATTCCTCTCAAAGCAAGAATGCTGCTCGCAGGTTTAAGAAGAATATGATCCACTCATAATGCTCTCTTTTTGGGGTTACAACAACCCGTGAATGAATTTATATGGCGCCTTTCATGACCTTAGGATGTCCCAAAGCACTTTACAGCCAATTGAAGTGCAGTGGCAGTCATTGTTGCAATGTAGGAAATGTAGCAACCAATTTGTGCACAGCAAGCTCCCACAATGCGATGCACGATCAGATCATCTGTTTCTTTTAGCCATATTAGTTGATGGATAAGTAGGACTCCGGGAGCACTACACTATTATTTAGACACCGGAAAAGAGAGGCTTGCATTCATAAATTGCCTTATCAAATCTTGCTGGGTGGAGAAATTCTGGGCAAATATTTAGTTTTTAAACGCAGAATGGTTCACAGATTTAAATCCAGCTACATGGCTACAGAAAACTTGTACTGAGGTTTGGCTTGATTGCACCCTGTATTTTATAAGGGAAAAGCCTTCCTTTGTGCAGGGATTTAATAAATACTCCCTGGAAAATAGGAGCACAGTATGTTCTCAAACACTTTACATAAACTGAACATTTCTATGGGTTGCAGGTTTCATTTAAAGATGTTGAATGAGCCATTCATCTCTTGTCATTGGGAATGCACTTGGCCCCTTCCTCCTTAGTGTCCAGCACACATCCCACAGATCTCCATGTTTGTCTGCTTGGACTTATACAGTGCTTTAAATGTTAGTAAAAGTCCCAAAGTGCCTCAAAGGGATGTGAGGAAAAATATGGAAACTAAGCCAGAAAAAGACACGAGCATGAGTGGATCTTGATCAGCTAGGCGGCCTTTAAGAAGGGTCTTCAAGGGGGAGAATTCTAGAGCATGAGGGCCGGGGTCAGGTTGGGGTGAAGGCAGAACCACTGATGGTGTGGAATGCGGAGATGCATAAGAGGAGGAAGCTCGGAGAAGGAGATGTTGTCTGACTGGAGCAGGTCCCAGAGGCAGGGAGGGACAAGCCCATGGAAAACTTCTATCATGAGGAAGAAAATATTGAACGTTAAACCAGCCCAGCAAGACCCCAAAACAGAATGATATGAATGACCAGGTCGGTTGGTGTAGTTGGTGCTGGTCGAACAAGCAATGATCAGAACACGGGGAGAGCTCTCTCTCCTCTTTGTAGAATAAATTATGGGATCATTTACATCTTCCTGAGAATGCAGAGAGGGGCTTAGTTTAGCGTCTCATCCATGAGGTGGCACTCTTGAGTGCAGTGCTCCCTCAGCTCGGCACTGGAGATTTTTACACTCGTGTCTCTGGAGAGGGAATTGGACCATTGACCGTCTGCCAAAATGGTGAGTGTGCTGCCCACTGGGCCATGGCTGACGGCCTCAATACAGCTTAGGCCTTGAGTTTGGACTGCAGCCTGTCAATGATTTGCGACTGCTTAGCCCGTTAACTTCTCTGTAATTGGTGAGCGGGTGAGGAGGGAGCAGCTGGTGGTGGGTGGGTCATGTACTTGATATGTGATGACATTGGGACAAGACTATTACCAATTGTGACACTATTATGGAGGAATATCCTGCAGCAGGCTGTTGTGGCCTGTACATTTATTTTGGAAGGTTAATTTGTTCCAAATCAGCTATGTCTATAGACAGAACCGTCTGCTGAAAATAGCCGACACTTGGAAAAGAAAACATCGCCTCAAGATTCGCTGTAAACATTCATAAGGTCAATTTCCAATCAGAGACGCTTGCACCCTCCAGTGTTTGTGGGGGTATCATGGGGGCAGGGAGTCTTGAGAGGACTCATAGATTCAGAGAATCTTACTGCACAGAAGGAGGCCATTCAGCCCATCTTGCCTGTGCCAGCTGTTTTGAAAGAGCGATCCAATTATTCCCATTCACTGTCTTTCCCCAGAGCTCTGCAATTTTTTAACTTTTCAAATATTTATCCAATTCTCTTCCAAAAGTCACAATTGAACCTGCTTCCACCGCCCTTTCAGGCAGCACATTCCAGATCACCACAACTCGCTGCACAAAAATATTGCCTTTGCCGTGGGAGGAGGTTTGTTAGAGCATCATTGGGGTGGGAGATGTGGGTGGGCGCTGGGGGGAGGTGGGCTGATAATATTAATCATATTCTGTGTTTTGTTGGTCTTCCAATCCAGACACGTTATTCCTCTGACTCTAAACTAATGAAGCACATTCTCTGCGATGATACTCTTCTGTTTTCCTTTGATGGGGCTTGTTGTACTTAAGATGAAGATGAGGAGGAATTTCTTCTGTCAGAGGGTCGTTAGTCTGTGGAATTCTCTTCCCAGAGAGCATTGGGGGGGTCGCTGGGTCATTGAATTCATTCAAGGCTGAGTTAGACAGATTTTTGATCGACAAGGGTTATGGGGGCAGACAGGAAGGTGGAGTTAAGGCCACAATCAGATCAGCCTTTGGCAGTGCTAGCATGAGGGGCCGAATGGCCTACTCCTCCTAATTCGTACGTTCGTATTATCTCTTTCTAGGCGAATGCAAACAAACCTGAAGTCAGGCATAGAGGTTGAACCCAGAACTGTAACGGAGATGGCTTCTTGCTGCTGCTACATGTGCTACTTCCTGTGCATACTAACCGGCTGCTGCATGTGGCATTGCATCACTTCCTCCATTGACATAACCATTTCCATAAACATATCTTTCAATGAGTACACTTTACACATCAGTATGCGCACTATCACAACAGGGCCGATTTATTTTGTAAGCTGGGTCAGAGGCTCCCCTCCCCACAGACTCAGCTAGTTGCTGTTTGACGTGGTTTAATTTCCTTCTGGGGAGGAAGGTGGGTCTCGTGCCTTCACCCTTGTGATTACACATATTCCTGAAAGTTTCATTACCTGACTTGCCTCCACACTCCAGCCATTAGTCGGCCAACACATCCATCCTTGTGACATACACCCTTCCTACACCAACTGGAAAACAAAAAGGCTGATTACCCAATTGCTTGACCATTAGCCAAAGAGCCTTTTATTTGCCATTTTCAACATTTTTATATCTGGTACAGAGAAAAGTTCAAAGCAAAAGGGTCTTTTTTAATGTCCCGGTGATTTTTCTCCAGGGTCGCACTCAGCAGTGTCCTGGAGATTGATCTTCAATTCCCGGAGACTCCAGACCAACCCTGGAGGGTTGGCAACCCTACGTCAGAGCTTGCATATATTGAAAAAAATGGCAATTTGGGAGAGGCACTCGAGAGCCAAAAGCAGCCGAGAGACGATACCCCAGCGAGAGAGGCACCCTCTCAAGCAGGGGAGAGGAAATTCGGTTGAGTAATTGAGAAAATAAAGTTTCCTGCAAAAAATTTCCCTTCTCTGCAAAAAGAAATGGCCACACCAAATTAAACAGCCTTCCTCGTCAATCCAGAGTTTATACCGGGGTTTTAGCATGAATGCGCCTTGTATTTTAGGAAGAGAAAAGGTCTTCCTCTGTGCAGAGATCTAATAAATAGTTACTCAGTGTGTTATCAAATATTTTAGGTAAACTGAAAGCTTTTAACTTGGGGCTTCCAGTTTTTATTGAAAGCTGTTGAATGAGCCATTCATCTCTTTCAGTTGGGAATACATTAGGCTGCTTGTGCTCAGCCTTGCTGATGTTCCCTTTGCTAGTTACAGTCCAGCGCACAGCCTTTCAGCAGCTTTATAGCTTCCAATTACGGGAAGCTGAGCTGGCTTGGTTTATATATATTTAAATTAAACAACGGCAGTTGCTAATGGACCTTGATTGGGCTACGTGGAGAGGCAGCCCATTTGCGGAAGGCACTTATGGCCATCATGCTGTATCCATAAGAGTTTTACACATCACCAGACCTTCCATATGCAGGATTTTAGACCAGATTCGCAGTGAGGAGGGAGCACATAGCACAGCCATCATAGTGTCCCAGTATTTCAAGGCTACAGTCAAGCGGTGGTAGTTACTTCCCTCAGTCACGTAATGTGCCAGATCTGCAAGTCAGAAGTATACCAGACAGAATTGGGGATCTCATTTCTTAAGCAGGACAGTTATCGTACCGAGGGGAAGCTCACAAACAATTACAAGCGAGGTCCGTGTATGATTGTTTGTAACTTTGCTTGTTTTTCTCAGCGTTGTCTACCCCATGGTGGCCGAAATGAAACAATTGTGCTTGCAAAAGATGTCACATGATGCAGTGATTTTTGTTGAAGCAGAGGAAAGTGCAAAATCAAATTAACAGTAGAAGATCATTTGTTCTCCTCCAAGTTTAAAACCCCAGTTGGGAGCAAAGCAAATTAATGAAACCCCTTTTTTCAAAAAAAAACATTTGCCTTGAGCTGTGAGTTCAAATTGGATGTTGAATTGAGGCCTTGCCTGATCCTTAGATGGATGTAAGAGATCCCATGGCACTATCCTCTTCAGAAGAGCAAGAGTTGTTCTCTCTGATGTCCTGGCTAATGGCTTTCCCTCAACCAACAACATTTTTTTTTTAAAAAAAAAAGTTTATCTGGTCATTATCAAAATTGCTCTTTGTGGGATCTTGCTGTGCACTTTGTGAGGGCCTGAGGTCACGCAAGGCACCAAGTAAACACCTTTCTTTCTTTCTTTAATTTCACACCCCACCAGGGACTTTGGAGAATTTGAATTTAATTTTGTTTTGAAAAGGTTGAAAATAATTTTATTTTAAGAAAGCGACTCTGAAGTTGTTGGATTGTCCAACAAACCCCCTGCTTCACTAATGTCTTTTAGGGAAGCAAATCTGTTGCCCTGGCCCAGACTGGGCCTAAATGACTCCAGCCCCACACTAATGTGTTTAGAAGTGGCCTAGTAAGATACTCACCAGTGCCTTTTAATAATGGGTGACAGATTCCCTGGAAGCATAAAAGAAACCCAGAGGAGCCATGTTGATTTTGGTTAAGTCCCTTCTTGGGATATTTGGTCAGCAGTTTTGCGACATGGTGGAACTTTCATTGTTGCTGGAGGCAGTCACTTGTTGAGGAGGGTTGTCAGGGGAGTGTTGCCTCACAGAATGCCTCAAGCCTGTAGTGCAAGTGGCATTTGTACAATGCTTGCAATCCGTCATTTAGCAATCACAGGCCACAATTCCTGGGTTTGGGGTTGGTATCTCAAAGTGGCCACAACAGATGCTGACTAATTTCTGAGGAACTCTGAGAACAGGCGTGGGAGTGTTTAATGGTTTGTGAAGGAGACGGAAACCAACAAGACTAAGAACAGCTGGACGTGTGCTCTGGGTGAACACACTACTTGCTGCTGCCAATGAGAAGGCAGGAGCCACAGGATAGTCACGTTGACTTTTCTGCTAACTCGATCGAATAGAATCAATTCTGCTGCAGTGTGTTCCGAGCATTGAGCAATAGCCCCAACTGAGCAGAATTAAAAGTTCACTCTGTAAAAGCTGCTGCTTGGACTTGTAGCAGAGAGACTTGTTGCAGTGTAAAACTCCTAACTGCTGTGTCCTGGTCCAAATCATTGCCATCATGCTGAGTGTTTGGGCACAACGCCCATACAGAATGGATCCTCTCAGAGCCAACTTGGGGTTGGCAACTCTGATTGGGCGTGTTCCTGGAGGTTTCATCACATGACCTCCTAACCCACCCCACACTCCTGCCATTGGTCCTTTCTACAGGTGGTCAGTGTTCCTACGGCCAATTGGAAAGGGAGCAGATCTTTTGTTATCCAGTGGGGTCAATCTGGGCTGTTATTTAAATATTTTATAGCTGATAAACGAAAGTTCCAAAGAAAAGGAGCAAAAGCGTTCTGTTTTATAATCCTCACATTTTTCTCTTCCCTTACAATGCTCTGCAGATTAATCTTCAACTCCTGGGGTAGCTAGGCCAATCCTAGAGTATTGCTGCTTCCACTGTTAAAGATTTCCGGTGAAGTACTTTTGAAGTGTAATCACTGGTGTAAGGTAGAAAATGTGGGAGACACACTTGTGCACAGCAAGATTCCACAAACAGCCACATAATAATGATCAAATAATCTACTTGGTGATGGTGGTTAAGGTTTTGATATTGGCCAGGACACCAGGAAGAAATTCCCTACCCTTCTTTGAATAGTGCCCATATGATCTTTCACATCCACCTGACAGGGAGCAGTCAGGATCTCGGTTTAATGTTCCAACAAAAAGGTTAACTGTTCTCCCTCAATTGGTTTTGAGATCAGACAAAGCTCCACACAAGCTAACAGCTATGATAAATCCCTCATGCACCCCCCCACCCTCCCCAACCCACCCACCACCCACCCCCCACCTTTCCTGCGTATCGGAATCTTTCAGCACAGTGACCTCTTCCTGTGACCTCCCCAACACACTGAATCAGTTCATGCACCGCCAGTGTGCTCATATTTCTGTATTTTCGCCTGAAATTCTTGCTTTTAAGGTGCTTGCTGTTTCCTTTGACTATCAAGAAACCCCTTTCTGCTTTGTTAATGGTTAACCATGAAGTACAGGAGATTTGTGCAAAGCTTAAAGTACTTCCATTGCTGATTTGTGTGAGAAAGTTTGAGTTATTTGAAAGTGCTGCTGCTTTCTCCTCCCTCTCTCCTTCAATAAGTAGCTACTATCCAGGGGCACATGCTAAATTGAGAGACAAGGCAAGATGGAGAAAGAAGGGAAATAAATCTCACTGACCTTTTGATAAAACAGCTTTCAGCCTCTTGGAGAGACATAATTCAGATGAAAAACGGTAACAGTTGTCAGAGGACCTCTGAACGAGAAGAAACACATTTCCTATTCAGAGCAGCTCTTCATATTAAACTCTCACTGTTTGTCCACACCACCCCCCTCCACCCACCCTGCACAGTGACCCTCCCCGCCCCATGTAACACAGCCCCACCAGCCCTTGCTAAATGGCCTCTGTGTAAAAGGATCCCTCACAATGTTTCCACACATGTATACACAATACCTTTAATAAAGTCTGATTATTCATGCCTTCATTACCTCTCGACTCCTGGCTGGTCTCCCACATTCTACTCTTGGCAAACTTGAGGTCATTCAAAACTCCGCTGCGCCTGCCTTAAATAGGGCCAAGTCCCATGTCCCTATACCACCATGTCGAAGCTTTTTGTCTTGCACTCGTCAGGCTTGCCAACCAATCAGCACTCTCTTCACATACAGTGTAAATTGTTGTTTTCGCCTTATATTGGTATTTGTGTGAAGGGTCCTGATGAGTGCAAGGCAAAAGGCATCAACATGTCTCTTTCCTCAACAATACTCAAGTTCTGGACTACCAAGCGACTCTGTGTTCATGTCTCTGTGATCTCCTGTAGTTCCACAACCCTCCAAAATATCTGCACTCCTTTCATTCTGGCTGCTTGAGCATCCAGGATTTTAATCGTTCCACCATTGGTAGCCATACCTTCAGTTGCTTGGGCCCTAAGCTCTGGGATCCCCTGTCTACTCCTCTCTGCCCCTACCTCACTTTCCTCCTTTAAAATCTCTTTGACAAAACTCTTGGTCACCTGACCTAATATCTCCTTATGTGGCTCAGTGTCACGATTTGTTTTATAATGCTCCTGTGACCCACCTTGGGTCGTTTCATTACATTAGACATATAAATATAAGTTGTTGTTTATTACTGGGAAAATTTCTGAGTGAGTGTGAGAATATGATGTATACTGTGTGTGTGTGGTGTATACTTGGGTAGGTAGTTTTGTGTGTGGGGTGGGTCTGTGTGTAGTACACCTGGGTGCATACATGTGTGTTTATGCATATGTGTGTGTGTGGTGTACACTCAGTTGGGTGAGTTTGTGTGTGGGAGTGGGGGTGGGTGTCTGTGTAGTACACCTGGGTGTGTGTGTGTGGGGGTGGGGGTGGGGGTGTGTGTGTGTGTGGTGTACACTCGGGTGTGTAGGTTTGTGTGTGGAGGTGGGTATGTGTGTACTACACCTGGGTGGGTGTGTGCACGCGCATGTGGGTGTGTGTGGTGTACTCTCGGGTGAGTAGGCTTGTTTGTGTATGTATGTGTGGTGTACACTCGGGTGCATAGGCTTGTGTGTGTGTAGTGTACACTTGGGTGGGTGGGTGTGTGTGTGTGGGGGGTGGGGGTGGGTGTTGTGTGTGCCTATAATCTGACGCCTGTACATTATTCAGCGACAGTTCAAACTTCAAGCCTGGATCCCACCTGGGCTTTTCAAATGTTGAAATTATTTTTTCCCTGAACCTTAGTGGAATAAAAATGTCGGCTAATGGATGTAATTACCTAAGCTAGGCCTGTTCCAACTGTTAACACAAATCACTTATGTAAATGTTACAGCAGCCTGATCAATAGGAGCCAGCAATGGCTTGAGCTGTGATTATAGCTTTATGTGGCTTATGTACAACCCTGCTCCGACCTCAGTAATAACTCATTTTTAAATGCTAGGCATTCAGCACTTAACAAAAGAAACTGATTCTGTCCCTCTTTGTACTCAATGCACACATGCATAAACTCGTTTACAAGTGGATTTATATGATAGGCAGTGCAACAGGTTTATCATAGAACCATGGAACTCGAAGGTGACTATTCAGCCCTTCATATCTGTGCTGGCTTGTTGAAAGAGCTATCCAATTTCTCCCATATTCCCCTTTCTCCGTCCTCCTGCAATTTTTTTCTTTTTCAAGTATTTATCCAATTCCCTGTTGAAAGTTCCTATTGAACCTGTTTCCACTGCCCTTTCAGGCAGCGCATTCCAAATCTTAACAGCTTGTTGTGTGGAAACATTTCGGTCATCTCTCCTTAGGTTCTTTTACCAATTATCTTAAATCTGGTGACTGATCCTTGTCACTGGAATCCATTTTTAAGCCCTTTGGAATTTTGAACCCCTCTATCAAATCTGCCACCACCACCAGCCCCCCCCCACCCCTCCCAACCCTTCTCTGCTCGAAGGGAGCTAATCTCAGCTCTCTACTTTCTCCACATACCTGAAGAACCTCATACCTGGTACCATCTGAGTAAATCTGCACCCTCTCAATGGTCTTACTAACATCACAGGGCCTCCAGAGTGTTGGAAGTTGGGAGGGTTGCATGAAGAGAAGGAAATGACTGCAGTCATGGATACGCAGCTTAAGAATCAGGTTTCATGATTTTGAAGTATTAAGTGTTTGAAATGGTGAGAGGTCAAGAGAAAGGGTGTGTTGGATCATTTGTGAAAAGGCTGCTGCTGCATTAATCCCTTTATTGTTGTAACATGCGTCAGTCACACAAGGGAAAGCTGAAAATGTACAGGCACTTTAAACCAGAGATAAAAACAAAAAACTGCGGATGCTGGAAATACAAAACAAAAACAGAATTACCTGGAAAAACTCAGCAGGTCTGGCAGCATCGGCGGAGAAGAAAAGAGTTGACGTTTCGTGTCCTCATGACCCTTCGACAGAACTAGTTCTAGTTCTGTCGAAGGGTCATGAGGACTCGAAACGTCAACTCTCTTCTTCTCGGCTGACTTTAAACCAGATATCACTCAGCAGGTCAGGAAGCAGATAAGCAAGCACCCACCACATGTTAATCCCCTGCAAACCTGAATGGAAAGAAGTCTTCCCAAGTGATTGCTCCAAGAGCATCATTCCAGGCGACGCCAATGGAGCTTGTAAAGACTGCTCATAGTCAGAGACGTGTCAACCAGTGCAAGGCTTATCTGCTCTCGACCATGAAGAGAGCAAACAGGACGGAACAGCCAACGAGAAATAAGAGCGCATTTTGGACTTGACCTGGGTTTTATGGGCCTGCTTTCCCAGGCTTAAGGGCACCATTTGTGTCAGTTTAGGCCCGACCTTTCACCACTAGGGGCCACTGTTTTAAAATTAGGGGTCACCCTTTTGGGACACAGATGAGCAGAAATATTTTCTCTCAGAGGGTTGTGCGACTTTGGAACTCTGCCTCAGAAGGCGGTGGGGGCGGGGTCACTGAATAGATAGATTCTTGTTAGGCAAGGGAATCAAAGGTTATCGGGGTTAGATGGGAAGGTGGAAATCGAAACAAAAACAGATCAGCCATGATCTTATTGAGTGTCGGAGCAGGCTTGAGGGGCCGAATGGCCTACTCCTGCTCCTATTTCGTATGTTCTTATGTTCGTATGTTTGCAAGGGTTGAAGGAGAGAATCAGCAGGATCTGAAACTCCTCAGGATGTCTTATCTTCTGCCTTCCACTCAGAAGTTGTGCTGGGCAATGTCCTGAGGATGGGCTACTTGCCCATCACCAATACAGTAGGAGACCCCTCCAACTTTTGGTAGAGCAAATGTAGAGGATTGAAAGCTTAAAAGTTGGTTCAAACTGTAATTCGTACCAGAGTGTTACTGCTCTTGACACATGGATTTTATTTTGTGCAAGCCCCATCTGCCCTCTCGAGTGGATGCAAAAGATCCTATGGCTCTATTTTGGAGAACAGGAGTTCTCCGTGTGTCCCAGTTTTACGTCTTGAGTCTGAGTTCACTAGTCGAGTTGATGCTCGCTATCAATAATGGAGAGGGACCGACATAAGAACAAACTGTGATTGTTTATTGCAACAGAGAGCATAGCACTCAATCCTTACGTGTCCCCACAACCACCTCCAGCTCTAGACTTACAGTTAACCAGTAGCCTGTGCTGTACATTGATTGGTCAGTACTGTCACATAGTTAGTCCACTTGCATTCTCTTAAAGGTACATGGTACTCCACTTTACCACACCCAGCCAAAATATATCACTCATTGAACATCAAGGGAGCCAAAGGTCATGGGGCGGGGTGGGGGTGGTCGGGGGGGGTGGAGTGGGTAGACAAGAAAGTAGAGTTGAGGCCACAATCAGGCCTGGGGTTGCCAACCCTCCTGGAACAGCTGGAAGTCTCCTGGAATTGGCATTGATCTCCCGGTGGCCAAAGAAAACCTTCGGGAGATTGTAAACCACAACATCAGTAGTGACGCACGGACAGGGCTTGCCATCCATGTTTCTTTGGTCTGCGCCATCTGGTGTGCGTGTGTTGGACCTGTGGCTGCATCCTCATTGTGTGCCAAACGTTCAGACGTTCCAACTGGCCGCTGACTGGACGCAGACGCCTCACTTCTCAAAGTGCCACATTGTAGTGCTGCGGCTCTGATTGGTTACAGCAGTAGCCCTCGCCCCAGGATTTTTAAATGATTCAGTGGCAGCCGGAGCTGGAGCTGGGGGTTTACGGGTAGGATCCTCCTTTACCCAGGACAGCTTAAAACCAGGGGAGGAGGCTTATCATCAGAATAATGTGCACTTCTTGTATTAACTTCTTCAGGCAGGGAGATATGTCAGACAAGAGGTGTTCCTCTGGGAATGGGTTGGTATTTTCACGCATACCCAGAACTGCCCCCGCTTTCCGCTGGCTCTCTGTGATGTCACTACAGCCAACATCTCCCAGAATATGTCCAACCAGAGCTTGCAACCCTAATCTTGTCAGCCACAACCTTATCAAATGGCGGAACAGGTTTGAGGGGCTGAGCGACCTGCTTCTGTTTGCTCCTGATTCTTGTGATCTGTAAAACAGATTATCTGGAGCTTTCTTTCACTGCTGATTGTGGGAGCTTGCTGTGCACAAATTGACTGCCACATCTCCCGTCATCACAACCGTAATGACATTTGGAAAGGACTTTTACAGGCAGCTTTGGGACACCCTGAGATTGTTAAAGGTGCTGTATCATTGCAAGACTTGCTTTTTTTTTAAAAAAAATGACCGTGGTTGACGGCACCGGTGGTTTAGGAGTGAATTCTTAAAATGCAGGCGCACGGAGGTTGATGACTGCAATGAGAATCGTATCAGACTTAATAATCAATTCTTTTTCTTCCTCTTAGGTAAGTCTATCGTGCTTTATCTTCCCGCTGCTTGCGATGTGCTGTGGTAATGAGATAACAAGGGGAGTGAGAGGAGAACGACAGCCAGCGCACTGATCTGTGTTCCTCAGGGGCAGTGACAATGACAAGTTACCTCACAACCACGTGGTAATATTGGCTTATTTCCTTCAGCGTCTTGTAATCTGCTGATGTGCGGGACTCCAAACTCTTGTTTATATTGCGCTTGTACCAGGTAATGGGTTTTGCCAGGCTGTTTTTGCCAGCCTGTTTTACCAGCTCTCGACGCGTTGGTTCACGTGCAGACACTCACTGATGTGAGTTTGCCTGGAATTCGCCAAGGCCAATGGTGGGGCTTCGAGTTGCCAACTCTGATTGGACGTATTCCCGGGAGGTTCATCACATGAGCTCCTGCCTCCACCCACTCCACCCCAGTGAAACAGTCTTTTCTCTCCTCCTCCGATATTTTGCAATTAACTAATTGTAGAGACTTGGACTCGATACTAAACCCCAGAGTAAGAAAATTCTTGTCAATGAATAATCTTGTTGGAAAAAAAGACAATCACTAATTTAGCATACAAACTAACAAGGTATATTGGACAATGAAGATTAATATTTTGTTCACTCTCCACTAGTCGAGGCATGGCACAATACATGTATTTAATGCGTGTCAATCTGTCTTTCTGTGGATCCTGGGACTTCTGGGGTTTTGTTCTTTGAACCTCTTCTCTTGACTCATGACATCTTTTGAGATTTTAACTTAGTCAACTTAACTCTAACTTGCATACAAATCCCTTGCAGCTTTAAGACCTCAACTCTAATGGATCCTTTTCTCTCTCTCCTCTCTATCTCTCTCTGACTCCCTCCCTCCCTCCCTCTCTCACTCTCTCTGGTGGAGACAGTATTCTTACAAAGACTACTCACTTTCTCTTAAGCAAACTACCTAATGCTAGATTCTAACACTGATCTGGATTCTTATGGCAAGCCCCGCCCCCAATCTATGACAACTACTTTAGTCACTTCTGGGTTCCTACAGCAACACCACCCCCCCCACCCCGCCTCCGGGCAATCTATGATAATTACCCGCTGATTGGCAATGTCCCACCTAAGCGCTTACTTCCTAGCTCCACTAATAACACCTAACTTTAGCTCCTGACAAATGACCCTCGGCAAGTGCCCTGAGACAAATACTGCCCCCTGGCAAGTGTGAAGTGCTTAGTGATGCACTCCTAGTTTTATACCCTTTTTACAGGTAGTTTTGCAACATGTAGCCCAAGTATATGCACCTGTGTCAATACAACTAACAACTTCTACCCAAATATTTGCAACTCTTGTCCAATGGGAAGAGTACTCCTGGCTTCCCCACAACAATCTAACCTTAACTTGTAGCCTTTCAACGAAAGACCCAACTTCAGACCATTTTTCTAGCCAACCAATATTGCAGCCTTGACTTCTGTTTACCGTGATGGCTAGACTCACTGGAGCCCAAATGTGCAAATGTATCCTAGCTATAACACCATATGCTTTTTTCTTAAAACTACATTACTGTATTTTGGCAGTTAAAGAAACGGCAACTTAAAGACTTTCTTAACAACATCCCAATAATACATACAAATTAAAACTTTTCATCACTAAGTTTATGTACAATACAATTTGATAACTTAAGCTTTAAACTTAATACTATGTGTCAACAAGATAAAGCCTATCAAACTGTTCAAAGACTAAGAAAGACACAAAAATACTAACGTCCCTGTTTTTAATCCCTGGTTTCACATGGCAATGTTGGGGAGTTGGAGCTTAAATTCCTGGGGCTTCTAGGGCCAATCCTGGAGGGTTGGCAACCCGAAGCTGGCTCGACTGCCTCCCAGAATGTTCACTTTAGGCTGCATCACCAAGGGGCTGGGGGGTGGAGGGGAATCCAATGTCACAGGCAAGAGATGGGGCAGATCACAAAACTTCATTTGTTGAAATGATTCTGCCAAGTTCAAGAGTGCTGTTTCGATGTGGCAGGTGTAAGAACCCCAGGTAGCCTGGCTTTGGCTGTCTGTGATTATTCAAGTATAGAAAAGCTGCTTAGAGCATTTACTGGAGTGGTTCTTTACTTTAATTGGCAATGTAGAGGGCAGCAGGAAAGCTGTGATGAAAGCTCCGTGTTCAAAGTCACTAATGATGCCAAATTAGCCGCTCTCTAAATCCTAAATAGGGACCATAAAAATAAAATGGTGGTGCTGGTGTGTTCCAGTTTGCTTGGAGTCAGAGTTGCTGTGACTGTGTGCACTTTTACATGCATGTTGTAGTCTGGAGTTATGGATAGTGATGGTGGAGAGGCTCCAACATTCTTTCCACTGCATGGCTGGCCAGGAATCTCTCCCGCTCTTACCACCTGCCGTTGGCGTGTGTTGAAAAGGATTTGCAGGATGAGAGTCAACCTGTTCGGCCAGGTTATGAACTCACCTTCCTTGGCCATGAAGTCCTGGAGTGGAACTCGAGCCTGGAGCTTCTGGCTCAGAGTGAGGGATGCTACCCACTACACCGCAAGACCATTCTCAGATATAAGACGGCCACTAATAATCCAATCGGGAACTTGGGGAAACTTCTCCACCCTGAGATTGGTGAGAATGTGGAAATCACTGTGATTGAAGCGTAAAGCATAGATACGTTTAAGGGGAAGCTATTTAAGTCATGAGGGAGAAAGACAGTGTTGACAAAGGACGTGAAGTAAATGGAGTAGGAGAAGCATAAAAGACCAGAATGAAAATGCTGAGCCAATTGGCTTGTTTCTGAAATGTAAATACTGTGCAATATTCAACTCTTGCTTTTCATGGCTCCAGATGAATTAAAAAAAAATTAAATTTAATCTTTTTAATCCAATTAAGCTTAACCCAGGCACGGTAATTGTGAGGCTGACCTGCTCAGTGCAACCAAATTTCCAGAGGGGTCCCAAAAAAAGACATTAGGCCCCCAATTAGCATATGCAAGTGGCCTATCTCCTATCTCCAACCCTTATAAATACTGATGAGGACCCCCTGTAAATACAGACACACACCCTGGGGACCCCCTGTAAATACTGACACACTCCCCATGGACCCCCCTGTAAATACTGACACACTCCCCGGGGACCCCCCCTGTAAATACTGACACACTCCCCGGGGACCCCCCCTGTAAATACTGACACACTCCCCGGGGACCCCCTGTAAATACTGACACACACCCCGGGGACCCCCTGTAAATACGGACACACTCCCAGAGATCCCCTGTAAATACTGACACACTCCCCGGGGACCCCCTGTAAATACTGACACACTCCCCGGGGACCCCCTGTAAATACTGACACACTCCCCAGGGACTCTTTGTAAATACTGACACACTCCCCGGGGACCCCCTGTAAATACTGACACACTCCCCGGGGACCCCCTGTAAATACTGACACACTCCCCGGGGACCCCCCCTGTAAATACTGACACACTCCCCGGGGACCCCCTGTAAATACTGACACACTCCCAGAGATCCCCTGTAAATACTGACACACTCCCAGGGACCCCCTGTAAATACTGACACTCCCCGGGGACCCCCTGTAAATACTGACACACTCCCCGGGGACCCCCTGTAAATACTGACACACTCCCCAGGGACTCCCCTGTAAATACTGACACACTCCCCGGGGACCCCCTGTAAATACTGACACACTCCCCAGGGACTCCCCTGTAAATACTGACACACTCCCCGGGGACCCCCTGTACATACTGACACACTCCCCAGGGACTCCCCTGTAAATATTGATACTCCCCAGGGACCCCCTGTAAATACTGACACACTCCCCAGGGACTCCCCTGTAAATACTGACACTCCCCAGGGACCCCCTGTAAATACTGACACACTCCCAGAGATCCCCTGTAAATACTGACACACTCCCAGGGACCCCCTGTAAATACTGACACTCCCCGGGGACCCCCTGTAAATACTGACACACTCCCCGGGGACCCCCTGTAAATACTGACAAACTCCCAGAGAGCCCCTGTAAATACTGATACACTCCCCGGAGAGCACCTGTAAATGCTGACACAGTCCCAGAGAGCCCCTGTAAATACTGACACACTCCCCATGGACCCCCTGTAAATACTGACACACTCCCAGAGAGCCCCTGTAAATACTGACACACTCCCAGGGACCCCCTGTAAATACTGACACTCCCCGGGGACCCCCTGTAAATACTGACACACTCCCCGGGGACTCCCCTGTAAATACTGACACTCCCCAGGGACCCCCTGTAAATACTGACGCACTCCCCAGGGACTCCCCTGTAAATACTGACACTCCCCAGGGACCCCCTGTACATACTGACACACTCCCAGAGATCCCCTGTAAATACTGACACACTCCCAGGGACCCCCTGTAAATACTGACACTCCCCGGGGACCCCCTGTAAATACTGACACACTCCCCGGGGACCCCCTGTAAATACTGACACTCCCCAGAGAGCTCCTGTAAATACTGATACACTCCCCGGAGAGCACCTGTAAATGCTGACACAGTCCCAGAGAGCCCCTGTAAATACTGACACACTTCCCATGGACCCCCTGTAAATACTGACACACTCCCAGAGATCCCCTGTAAATACTGACACACTCCCAGGGACCCCCTGTAAATACTGACACTCCCCGGGGACCCCCTGTAAATACTGACACACTCCCAGAGAGCCCCTGTAAATACTGATACACTCCCCGGAGAGCACCTGTAAATGCTGACACAGTCCCAGAGAGCCCCTGTAAATACTGACACACTCCCCATGGACCCCCTGTAAATACTGACACACTCCCAGAGAGCCCCTGTAAATACTGACACACTCCCTAGGACCCCTTGTAAATACTGACACACGCCCAGAGAGCCCCTGTAAATACTGACACACTCCCTAGGACCCCTTGTAAATACTGACACACTCCTCGGGGATCCCCCTGTAAATACTGACACACTCCCAGAGATCCCCTGTAAATACTGACACACTCCCCATGGACCCCCTGTAAATACTGACACACTCCCCGGGGACCCCCTGTAAATACTGACACATTCCCCGGGGACCCCCTGTAAATACTGACATGCAGGACATCCTAAATGCTTTACGGCTAACAAAATATTTTTGAAGTGTTATTGCTTTTGTAGTATAGGAAATTCATCAGCCATTTTGCGCACAGCAAGCTCCCACAAACAGCAATGTGCTAATGACCAGATAATCTGTTTTTTAATGGTCTTTGTCGAGCGATAATTATTGGCCAGGATGCTGGACAACCTTCCTCTGCTCTTCTTTGAAATTGTGCCATGGAATCTCATGAGAGTGGGCAGGACCTCCAGGCATGTTGCACTCCCTCAGCACTGCACTGCAGCCTGGATTTTGTGCTGAAGTCTCTCTCGCTTCGAGGTGAGGGCACTGAGTCACGTCCAACATGTTAAAGTTAGGATGACAGGGTGTCCTTTTGCAAATCAGGTCACAGTGGGCCAACATCAGATCCCACTGAAATCACTCAGCCCCTCCTCGAGAAGTCAGTCATACGATATCAGCAACAAATCAGCGATGAATCCTCTCAGTGACAAGATAAACAATTCCGACCAGCCAACACAGACTCCAAGCCCTCTTAATTGCTGATTGCAAAAACCTTTATCTGATCAGGATTGTTTTCAGTCCAGCTTTTAATGCTTAATTTATCCAGCCTGTGGAGGCAAGAACAAAAGGACTGGAGGGAGGGGAGAGACTGCTGTCTGCTGCAGAGTGATTTGAGGTGGAGGCAGGGACTGAATGCAGCCTGCAGATCGCACTGCATTAAGACATTCAGCTGTGTGTAGCTACCTGGGGCGGAGCGGGTAGTTGCAGATGGCTTGAGGTCCAATTTCAGATCAGGAAGACACTTGCATGGTTTTAAACAGCGCAGTGCTAAGTCAGTATCTGTTTAATATTGCACATGGAAGGAGACCTGGGCAGAAACCCAGAGGAGAGAGGGAAAGACATTATTCAATGAAAGCTTGGATTTACTGTTAAGGATCGAATGTGTCAATGCCAGACCCTTGGGGGGGGGAACGGAGGAAAAATCTGGAATATAATGTTCAATCATAAGTAGTATCTCATCAGCTTTGATAGACAAAGCAAATTTCACATTATTACAGACTGTCAATACTTCAATATTTCCTGTTTACACAGAGGGGAGAGTGTGGGGCAGAGAATCTGATGTGGATTTACTTCCCGAGTAAATTTTGAACAACACGAGTGTTAAAGGAGCAGCTTAAGATCTCAGATCAGCTTCTATTATGTGGACTGTGCCACTTTCTGACATCTAATTTGTACTGCTGTTTTATTCAATTCACTCAATGGAAATCTGTTTTGTACTGAATGAGATTTTCTTTCTATTTGGCTGTGCAGATTCTCTGTTGACTTGAAAGCTGCTATTAACTGCCTTATATCAGGTTAAGGGGTCATGGTGTTCATTGCAAACTGAAAGACAGGGAGTTAGGGTGGGAGAGATGCATCTGTATGCAGTTAATTGTCTTGGGGCGATTAGTGGCAAGTAACACTTGCGCCACACAAGTGCCAGGGAATGACTATCTCCAACAAGAGAGAATCTAACCATTTCCCCTTGACATTCAATGGTATTACCATCACTGAATCCCCCACTATCAACATCCTGTGGGGTTACCATTGACCAGAAACTGAACTGAACCAGCCATATAAATACTGTGGCTACAAGAGCAGGTCAGAGGCTGGGAATTCTGTGGTGAGTAACTCACCTCCTGACTCCCCAAAGCCTGTCCATCAGCTATAAGGCACAAGTCAGGAGTGTGATGGAATACTCCCCACTTACCTGGATGAGTGCAGTTCCAACAACACTAAAAAAGCTCGAAACCATCCAGGACAAAGCCACCCACTTGACTGACACCTCATCCACCACCTTAAGCATTCACTCCCTCCACCACTGACGCACAGTGACAGCAGTGTGTACCATCTACAAGATACACAGCAGCAACTCACCAAGGCTCCTTCAACAGCACCTTCCAAACCCGTGACCTCTACCATCTAGAAGGACAAGGGCAGCAGATGCATGGGAACACCACCACCTGGAAGCTCCCCTCCAAGCCACACATCATCCTGACTTATCCTGGAACTCCGTCCCTAACAGCACTGTAGGTGTACCTGCTCATCAGTTTTGTAAGTCCAGACATAGATCATGTCCCTGGCTGCAGGCTATGATGCATCAGTGGAAACCATTTCACAGCACTGTGGTATAAACACACCTTTCATGTCACCCTGGGCTTTGAGTTAATGATCTCTGAGAACAGCTTGTGATTACTACTATGTCAGTAGAAAACCTTCTCCTTCAGATCAGTGTTTTACAGTGGAGGTGAAATGATTGAAATGAATTATATGCTGGTACCTGGAAATTGGAAAAAAATCCTACGTCTTAACTACAAGCTGTTGGAAACATAGAGTTAAAATTGTGCATGCTTGTTTTTTATGTTTGACACCAAGCTGTAGTTTGATTGAGTTTTATGTCTTTGAGGTAGTTATATCACTAACCTTGCAGCTATTTCTTAGACAATTATGCTGTTGAAAAGTGTTCAATGTAATAATGCTGTAATAGAATGACAGTAATGAATTGCATTTTTTGAGCATCAGGGGCTGTTTTTGTAGATTGATAATGAGGATCGCCTTGTGCATTGAAGACCTAATATTTCTAAATGTGCTGTCTGTGTAGTGCCAGTGTTGACGATACTTAGTCACCCAGATTTATGTCCGTACTGTGGCAGGCGTGAAAATATCACAACAGCGGCAACAAATTAATCTGGAGTGATGGTCTTCAATGGAGCCGAGTTAGTCCCAGCAGGTGAATTAAAACTGAGGCAGTCAATGTGAGCAAGAAAATACAGACTATGGCCAAACTAAACTGGTATTAGAGAGCTACTTCTACCCTCTGCCCCATCGCAGCTCCACGTTAGTTAGCCCAGAACAGGTCAACAAGACAGAAGCAAAATTCTGTGGATGCTGGAAACCTGAACACAAAACAGAAAATGCTGGAACTGCTCAGCCGGTCAGGCAGCATCTGGGGAGAGAGAAACAGAGTTAACTATTTTTTTAAAGGAAACTGATGAAAGTTAATTCCGTTTCTCTCCCCACGGATGCTGCCTGACCTGCTGGGTATTTCCTAGAGCAGTTGGTGGATGCAGTTTGCCAGCCTTTCTCCGAATCCTGTGCCAGATCTGATGGGCTGGATCTTGCTAATGTAGGGCATCACACAACATGCCCGATTAGTTAGATATTTTCCTGCATTCTTTGGCTTAAATCTTGCTGGAAATGCAAGCTGATAACAGTTTTGGGGGGTGGGGGGGCAATGGATCACAGCCTCCCCAGGCTTTTACCGCCCTGCAACAGCATGTCTCTCCCCCCTGCAGCACCGGCGGAGGCAGCGAGCCACTTAAATCTCCATTCAGTTCGGCGTTGTAAAATCCTGGCCCTTAGTATCTTGTTAGGGCTATGAGGATAGTGCAGAATGGTGGAGTTGTGGAAGCAGATCAGCCGTGAATGACCTTGTTCAGTGCTGGAGCTGTCACGAAGGGCCAAATAGCTCACTCCTGCTTTTATTCCTTATGTTTCGCACAGTTTCTGTCGCATTTTGGCTCTTTGAATCCACCACAGCGTTTCTCATAAATTACGAATGGGAACCTGAGTGAGCTCAGTTCAGAATCTTGGGTCTGGCTTGTAATTTCCTTTGAATTGGCAAGTGAGGGAGGGCTCAGGTTGGCTGGCCAGCTAGTATAGAGAGGTGGCTTACACACAGAAGCTGCTTCTATATGCGCCAGTACGGTACATAGGATGCTTGGAGGCTGCAGACAGGGAATCGAACAATAGTCACAAGGTGCTTGCAGATCCCTAATGTTTTCTGATGTCATCAAAACCCATCGATTGGATTACAGTTTTGTTATTCGCTTTCAGGTATCTGTTATTCTGCACCTAAATGACCACCTGGCATCTGTTATGCTCAAACATAATTTGCTGATGAGGTGTCCATTATCAGTTGCTGCTTTAACTCCGTGCAGTCAGCCCGTTCCTTCCCAACGTCTCTCTGTTGCTTCTTGTCAATTTTTTTTTTTGCCCTTTGTCTTTTGATTCTGCCCGTGCACCGACCTGTGTCATAGAGAGAGAACTTGAGGCAGCAGTGTAAGAGAAACTGCGAAACCACTTAAGGTATCTTTTATTAATATGGACAATTTTCTTTTTAAGTCTCATTCAGAAATCAGCCCCCTGTCCCTGAGCTGATTGGCAGAAGTGCTGAGTCTGTGCGGGTCCATTAATAATGCAGCATTCCCAAGTTACCAAGGAGGCACACAGCAGAATCTCACTCCACTCAGTGACCCCTTGCTCTTCCACCCACTCAAGAGTATCACAGGAGCTCCACTTGTGGTTTTGACAGTTCTAGCAGAGAGATGTCCTGCTTCTTGTGGCTGTCAGATTGTTTGCAGCCCCGATGCCCTGTATGTACCGAATGTCTTTTGATTCATAGTTTTCACTCCCAAGGAATCCTGACTTTACTGTTCATCCTTAATAGGGAAATTTAACTCAGTTGGGGGCCTCAAAAGGTTTACTTACACAGAAAGGCTGAACGTTTCCAATCACCCACTTTCCACTAAATATAGTCTTTGCATGAGTGTGTGCATATATATATATATATATATATATATATATATAAATGAAAGAAGGACTTGCATTTACATAGCGCCCTTCATGACCACTGGTCATCCCAAAGTACCCTCTGAAGTGTTGTCACTGTTATAATGTAGCAAATGCAGCAGCCAATTTTGCGCACCGCAAGCTCCCACAGCCAGCAATGTAATCATGACCAAATAATCTTCTTTAGTGACATTGATTAAGGGATAAATATTGGTCGAGACACCGGAGAGAACTTCCCTGGTCGTCTTTGAATAGTTGCCATGGGAACGTTTACACCCACCTGAGCCAACAAATGGGGCCTTGGTTTAACGTCTCGCCCAAAAGATGGCATCTCTGACAGTGCAGCACTTGTAAGGACGGGGGTTATACCGTGTAACGCATATTATGTTATGCTGTTAAAATGGAGCAATGCCCCTCCATTGTTCAGAAAACCACCAGGCACCTGTCTTAGGGATTTTCTGATGCTATCTTACAATTTACCATTTTTATTAAACTCACTTTCACTGCAGCGGGATTTGAACTCTGAAGTTCTGGGTTGCTGATCCAGTGCCATTATCGTGCGGCTACTGTGGACACTTAAGTTCCAGGGGACAGGCCTGCAACAGGCAGGAAGGCAAGAGCTTCAGCATGAGGCCATTCAGCCCCTCGTGCCTGTTCCACCAATACTGAAAAGCACTTGGCTGAGGAATTGGAGATACAGGATGGGGAAGCCAAAAAAGAAAAGAGTTGGGAAGCCAACGGAGGGTGTGTGTTCTTTCTCTTGATACATCAGTTGCTCCTGAGTGGCTTTGTACAGAGCTTGCAAAGCTACCTCTCTTCCAGGGCATGACAGAGATCCAGCAATTTATTTGTTCTTTCATAGGACATGGGCATCGTTGGCCAGGCCAGCACTTATTACTCATCCCTAATTGCCCTTGCAAAGGTGGTGATGAGCGACCTTCTTGAACCGCTGCAGTCCATTGTGGTGTAAGTGCATCCATAGTGCTGCTGGGAAGAAGGTTCCAAGGTTTTGATCCCACAATGGTGAAGGAAGGGGGGGGATGGTAATATAGTAGTGAGGTCACTGGGCTAGTAACCCAGAGGCCCGGGCTAATGCCCTGGGTACTCGGGGTAAATCCCACCACAGCAGCTGGTGGAATTTAAATTCAATTAAGGCATTTTTAAAAATCTGGAATGGAAAGCTAGCCTCCGAAACGGTGCCATGAAAAGTCCATCTGGTTCACTAATGTCCTTGAGGGAAGGAGATCTGCCATCCTTACCTGGTCTGGCCTACACGTGACTCCAGACCCACACCGGTGTGGTTGACTCTTAACTCCCCTCTTGAAATGGCCCCGCCAGCCACCCGGTTGTGACAAACGCTACAGAAAACGTTAACAATAAACCTCAGCTCGCTCACTGAGGTCTTGACAGAATGCTGCATTTGTTAGTGCAAGGCACACATCCGCCTCCCTCATTGTGAAATAATTCCTGTTCAACAAGCTATCTTGAACTTTCTTGTCTCCTTTTCCCATTATTGTTTTGTTAATGACCATATTGAAGAAAGCTCGATTGGCGGAGCACTTCACACATCTGCAGTGCAGGATGCACAGCTTGGCTTGTTAGCTCTGGACTTCTTTTTCCCAACCTCTGGTTGACCGTCTGTCTCACGTAGCAGGGTTTTCCTGTTGAATATTCCCGCCCTGTGGGATGCTTGAGAAATCTTGCTGCCTGAACCGGTGCATCAGATCACACTGGCTGAAGGAACTTTGCCCTATTGTGTTTTAAATAATGGTCTTTTGTCTCATTACTGTTTGTATAGCACCTTTCACAATCTCAGGATATCCCAAATTGCTTTATAGCCAAAGAAGTAGTTTGCAATGTAGTCACTGTACTTCACTCAGAGATTTGTTACTCTTTGGAAATCTCTACTCCAGGGAGCTGTGGAAGCTCAAGTTTTTGAGCATATTCAAGAGAATATTTGAGTAGATTTTTGGACACTAAGGGAATTGGGCGATGGGCCACGAAAGTGGATTTGAGGTGAAAGATCAGCCATGATCTTATATAATGGTGGAGCAGGCTCGAGGGCTAAGTAGGCCACTCCTGCTGCTATTTCCTATGAAATGCAGAAGCCAAGATGCCCACAGCAAGCTGCAACAGGACAAAGAGAAACAAATCATTTGCTTCTTTGATGTTGGCTGAGGGATGAATATTAGCCAGGGCGCAGGGAGAAAACTCCCCTTCTCTAATTTGAATGGTGCCACGGAGACCTTTCTGTCCCACCTGAGAGGGCCTGGTGGTTTAACATTCCATCCTAAAGACAGTACTTCCAACGGTGCAGCACTCCCACAGTATTGCATGGCGAGAATCAGCCGGGATTATGTGCTCAAGTCTCTGGAATGTGAGACAGCTATCGGCTCACAAATGAGAGCTGCCAACTGAACTATTTAAGCATTCAGCCTAGGTGCTTTGTTGTGTGTAGCTCAGTTATTCAGTGAGCCATCTGGAGAGTTGAATATAATTGTTTTTGAGCAAAATTAATAAACTCACCCTCCCACCCTGGATTCTTTCATTAATTGTTTTCGAGCAAAAAGTATCTGAATGTGCAACATAATCAGTGCAAATGAAAGAGAGTCCTGGCATTTCACAGTAACACTGCCAAATCAAAACACAAAAGATTCATTTCATCCTTTTGAATCCATGTACGCCAAGTTGGGTGGGGGGGTGGGGGATGAGGGGCGGGTGGGGGCTGTGCGGTGCGGGGGGATGGGTGGTGATGTGCTTATTTTGGGTGAGTTAGTGGCTGTATAAATTTAGCATTAAGGCTGGTGATGGTAGAAATGCAACCGGGTTCTCGACCGCACTGTTAGCCACCTGATGTAGTCTCAGCAGTAATTGCACTTCCAGAGTATTTCATTGGTTGCAGAGTGCTTTGGGACATCCTGAGATTGTGAAAGGTGCTATATGAATGCAGTTCTTCCTTTGTGCAACTTATATTTCCAACAACAGACACAGTTTGGGGTGTGTGTATACTGGCCCCTAGCTGCAGTGTGTACTAGATATAGTTTCTAAGGGTCCCACTGGCATGGACGTGAGAGGAGATTTCCCATCTGGCTTCTATACGTTGTGAACAAACACTGGGGATTGTCCCAGCTGCAGTCCATTTGTATTACTGCAGGGGGCCAATATGGAGACCAACTCTCAGACTATCATGTTATTTTCAGACCATACCCTGCCATGGTCTCACCCCTCCCTATCTCTGTAATTTCCTCCAACCATTCAGCCCTCTGAGATCTCTGCACTCCTCCAACTGTGGCCCCTTGCATGTCACTGATTTCCATCGCTCCAGCACTGGCACATGCCTTCAGCTGCCTCAGCCCCAGCTCTGGAATCCCCTAAACCTCTCCTCCCCTCTACCTCACACCCAGAGAAAGATGTCGCACATGCATGGGTGTTTTCCAATGACAGTACAGAGCCCTCACTCGATCTAAACACATGCCAGTATTATTCCACCACAGCTTAGCTTAACTAAAACCAGTACACCACAACTGCCGGAACCCCCTTCAATTTAAACCACCCAGATGTCTGTCATTTACTCAGTGTGAAGAGGTCTTATCCTTTTATAATGCCAACAAAAACAGCCCCACAGTCTTTCCTGTGGTGGGAGGAAAGGTCTGCAGATTTTCTTTATATGAATTAAAGATTGCTCCCCCACTAAACTTCAACACCTTTGCCCTTGGCATTCTCCCTTCCCTTCACCGAACACGTCATCTTCACGAGAGCCTCCAGACCCCAGGAATAACAGCTCAGAGATGATTGTTGATGACATTAGCCAATGAGTGCTGAACACATTAATGTTAAATTCCCCTGTCTTGTTATTTTAACAAGAGACATTAATCTGTTGATTTTAATTGGGTCAGCAGCTCCATTAAAACAGCAGACTTTTGCGTAGCATGCAATCAAATTATGTATTCCTTCACTAATATTAACAGGAGGCCCTCTATAGGCTCTGGCTAGTGTTTACTCACAAATAACTGTCTGTGTAACAGGGGCACTTTAGTTCCAGTAAAGGTTACCTGTTGCTGCAAACCGTATTTGAGAAAAAGCTAGAACTGGGACACTTCTAGCAGCAGAGCAGGATGAGAGGAGATTTTGGTGGATCAGCAGTCTGAGGGGTTAATACCTGTCCCTTTGGGGGTTCGCCAGTTAGCTCATTACTGTGTGATTCAGGTTACCATCAGTCCCTGGAGACTGATCATGCTGCAGCACACTGGGAATAGGCCGTTGACTTCAGACCCTAACTTGCACGCCAGCCTCAGATTGAGGTCTGTAGGGACACGTTAGAGCTGATCCAATTAATTAACCGAGTCAGTAAGGTGTCAACTGGTTGGAAAATGGACAGCGAATTTTACATTTCAAAACTGGTCTGCAGCAATGCCTATAACATACAGTACAGCAACTAGGAGTCTTTGTGATACAAGCAGGGCCAGCATAAGGTTTCCCTTTTGGGATGGTGCCTGTGTTTATTTCTATTTTCTTTTTCAGTCTTATCCCCTCCTCTCTTGATTGGCTCATTGGCTTGGGCTGTGGTTTCACCAAGGTGCAGTGGCCCCATGTCATGTTTGATTTTCAAGAGTGAGTTTTGGTTGGCTATTCAACTACTCATTGCGATCAATTCTGTCTCAGACATGGTGCTTGCCAATCGGGGTAGGTGGCAGGGGTGTTGGGGTGGGGAGGTGGGGGAGGAATGATAGTAACTGGTCAGTGATCAGGATTGGGGATTCTGGCCATTCCTCCCCACCCAACCCCCAACTCACTCCCTAGCTCAGGAGACTGAAGCCTTTTGAAACGTCACTGATGTCAACCTGGAGTAGATTTTCTAACAAAGGAACTTCCTAATGTGTGTGATTCAATGGTTCATTACTGACCCCATCACAGAGGTAGGGCTTGGATAGTATTGATACTTATTGATCAAAGCGAGCGTTTATATAGCGCCTTTTTACGAGTTGACACATCTTTACAGCCGATGAGATACTTTTGAAATGTAGCCACTGTTGTAATGTAGCAAACGCAGCAGCCAATTTGCGTCCAGTAAGCTCCCAGAATTGGAGGTGCACAGAGATCTTGGAGCATTGTAGACATGAAAGAGGAGAGAGATAGGGAGTGGGGTGAGCAGAGGGGAGGCTTTGGAGGGGTTTGAAAGCACAAAGGTGAGGATTTAAAATCTGAGACAGCACTGGAACCAGAGCTAATGTTGGTCAGTGAGCACAGTGGGTAATGGATAAAAGGGACTTGATGTGGATTAGGATACAGGCAGCTTGAGTTTTGGGACATGACTTTTCTGGGTCTTATGCCCAAGCGTACATTGTGGATGTAATTGAGTACATGCTGGAGAACAGAGTAGATTATATTCTTTTTGAAAGAAAATTCAAAGCTTTCTCTCTGTGACACTGAAGTCAAAAGAAATCACTGACTTAATACTCTGATTGCAATTCAGTGGTAGCTGTAGGGCTTTCCTGTGTGATAGTGCAGACCAGCAATGCTCACCATTGTATCCGGGAAAGGTCAGAGCTTAAAGAGTCCTTCCAATTCTGGCCTCTTTCACGTCCCTGATTTTCATCACTCTATTGTTGGCAGCCTGCATTCAGCTCCCTGGGCCCTCAGCTCTGGAATTCCCTCCCTAAAACTCTGCCTCTCTACCTTGTTTTTATAAGGTTTCACTGACTCAATGAGTGACTTGGAGATAGTCAATTTTTAATTTTCCTTGGAACTACTTACATGCAAAACCTCAACCTCATTGTCCTGTGTCTTGGTCTCTCAGAGCCCCTTGGTCATCTGACCCTGATGTCATGCTTACATCATCATCAACATCAGTGTCTGATTAACATAACCATTAACTCTTTACTCATTTTTCTCTCCTTTCAGATGTTCCTTAACATCTTAACAGTTCAAACAACCTGTTCTTACCTGGCTTGGTGTCAGATATTCCCTAATAATCATTCCTGGGAAGTAGCTTGGGATGTTTATGTTAAAGATGCAAGTTATTCCTATACAGGCCATTGCAGGGTGTTGAGCATAGGGTACCAGGACAGATGGATGGATAGGAGAGAGGGCATCTTTCTTCTGGGGCTAGAATCCACTCTTTACAAGTAGGCTTCAAGATTTTATTGCACATTTCTTGCTTTGACATCCACTTGTGAGTTAACAAAAGAATTGGCTTTTCTGCTGTCATATTTTGACAGGACAAGAAAACTATTAATAGGTCTGAATGACACATCATAAATTTAAGTGCACAAACTGCACTAGTGTGCCAAACCATCATCAACAATGTAAAATATTAAGAAGTGTCAAAATAACTGTCTGGCTTATAAAAAGACTTTTTTGCAAGGAGCTAACAGCATTAAGGATAACAAGTATATATTTACTTATAAAGCTTCGTGTCAGTTTTAAATGGCATACAGAGCCTTGTATGATGGATGACTGGCGCAGTTACATAATGAAATCTGCATCTAGACAACCTACTCCCCAAAGCCCATTGACAGATGATGCGATTATTGTGATTATTGACTTAATGTTGTTAACCAGGAGCTGTCACGTTGAATACTAAATACAGTATTATATGCAGACACTGAGGATGATGGAGCCGTGGGTCACTCATGACTCAAGAGTGGACAACAGTCAGGAGCCTGGAGGTTGCCATTGACTAGAAACTGAACTGGACTAGCCATATAAATACTGTGGCTACAAGCTTGGAATCCTGCGGCGAGTAACTCACCTCCTGACTCCCCAAAGCCTGTCCACCATCTACAAGGCCTAAGTCAGGATTGTGATGGAATACTCCCCACTTGCCTGGATGAGTGCAGCTCCCACAACACTCAAGAAGCTCAACATTATCCAGGACAAAGCAGCGCATTTGTTTGGCACCCAACACACAAACATTCACTCCCTCCAACACTAACAAACAGTTGCTGCAGTGTGTACCATCTACAGGATACACTGCAGCAATTTACCAAGGGTCCTATGACAGCACCTTCCAAACCAGTGACCTTAATCATCTAGAAGGACAAGGACAAGATGGGAACACCACCATCTAGAAGTTCCCCTTCGAGCCACACATCATCCTGACTTGGAAATATATTGCCGTTCCTTCACTGCTGCTGGGTCAAAATCCTGGAACGCAGCCTTCCCCCCAAAAGCACTGTGGGTGTACCTACACGATATGGACTGCAGCGGTTCAAGAAGGCAGCTCACCACCACCTTCTCAAGGGCAATTAGGGATGGGCAATAAATGCTGGCCTAGCCAGCGATGCCCACATCCCATGAATGAATAAAAAGAAAGACTGTTCCAAAATTTACTGCTCATGACACATGGCGCCAGACTGGAGGAAAGCTCAATCATTAAATTTATCAATCTTCTTATCACCAGTCTGACTGAAGGATATGATCTGGGGTTATTCATTAAAGAAGTTGCCCTTTGTTTGGTATTTACTTAACTTCAGGTAGCTGATAAAGTGTGGAGCTCAAAGGAAAGACTCGAGTCGCTGAAGAATTGTTACACAAAAACTCCACATTCGATCAATTAGCTTGGGAGTGCAGTTATTGTTGTCCTGTAGGCAAATGTGGCAGCCACTTTATGCATAGGAAGACCCCACCGAGTCAAGAGATTATTTATTGGCAAGCCTTTTTGTGTCTTTCCAGTCAAGCTCACTGGGAGCCTGACCAAATATAAAATGCCCGTAAAGTTCCCAAATTTAACCTCAACCTCACTTGATAGGTTACAAGTTGTAAATCAGAAAGTGATATAAAATGGTAGACGGAACAATGAGGATCCAGTCCCAGTGGGTTTGTTTTCCAGTCACCATTTCAGCACAAGCTGCTCGCCACCAGCTTCTCGGGGAGGGATGGGCAATAAATGCTGGCTTTGCCAACAATCCACATATCCCGTGAATGAATTTTTTTAAATAATGTGTTTGTTTGCGTTGCCTGGTAACTGTCCATTCAATGAAAAATGAAACTGGAGCAGGCGAGATTAGAGGGTCTGGATTCTTCCGGTCCAGGATTGGTTTTGGTGCAGTGACTGCACAAGAATGTGTTCTTAAAGGCCACAGTCGCAAAAGAAAACTACACCCAAATTCCCCCCAAAAACATACTAAAGATGAAAGCCTGCCATTCCCCAGCTCCCAGAAGTTGAAGGAAGACACAGAAATAAATTTGGAATTCTCCGTGAAGCTTTCGTTAAACAACACCCATTAAAAACAACCATAAAATACTTTCTTTTTAATTATAATGACTCATTTAGAACCTTTTATTCCAGCTAGCTTTCATCGTCTAGTTCCTAACCCACTATCTTACAAAGTGATCCCCACGTGCATTGCTTGAACATTGATAAACCTTAAGGTGACTAATCTCAGGGCAGCTGTGATTCTTGTGGGCTGACACTCTCAGGCAGTACTGAGGGAGTGCTGCACTGTCAGAGGTGCAATTTTTCAGATGAGACATTAAACTGAGGTTCCGCCTGCTTGCTTGGATGGATGTAAAAAACCCCACAGCAGTATTTCGGGGAGGAGCAGGAGGTTCTCCCTGGTGTCCTGGCCAATCCCTCCATCAACATCACAAGGACAGATTATCTGGTCATTATCACATTGCTGTTTGTGGGAGCTTGCTGTGCGCAAATTGGCTTCTGTGTTTCCCACATTACAACAGTGACCACAATTTTCAAAAAGAACTTCATGGCTGTAAAGCAGTTTGAGATGTCAAGTGCTCATACCAAGCGCCTTATAAACGTATTCGTTTTTAGCTGTTATCTCAAAGAGAGACCAGCAACTGACAGCCTGGTGTTTGCATTGGCAAAGGTTAGAAACTCCTTCATGTGGAGACATTGGAGGGGCCTCAAGGAGGTGAACTCTCCAGAGAGGCAGTGACATCTGTGCTCAATTCTTACATTCAACATGGCGTGGCCTTGAGAGACGTTGCTGGTTGGTATCATTCAGAGTGTAAATAAAATCCGGTTTCAAATCATACATGGGGTCTCTTGAACTGCCCAGATGCCTCTTGGACAACCTTAGACATGATGTTTAGACACAGGCAACTCTGGACATATGCCTCCTACCTCTACTTGGCCTTCCCCCACACTGACCACCCCCCTCCTTCCCCCCCACCAAAAGCCTCATCGTTGATAACCCAAAATGTGCATCCTCACCATGCATTGCTCTCTGGCACCAACTGGCAAGGGAATGGATTTATCCATAATGAATCATTATCCAATTCTTCACCATCAGTCAAACAGTCTTTTTGACATTTTTGTAACTAATAGATCCAGGTCAAAGCAGCCCGCTTGATTGGCACCCCATCCACTATCTTAAACATTCACTCCCACCACCACCAACACACAGTAGCAGCAGTGTGTACCATCTACAAGATGCACTGAGGAAACTCACCAAGGCTCCTTCGACAGCACTTTCCAAACCACAGCCACTACCATCTAGAAGGACAAGGGCAGCAGGTAGATGGGAACACCACCGCCTGGAAGTTCTCCTCTAAGTCACTCACCATCCTGACTTGGAAATATATCACCGTTCCTTCACTGTCGCTGGGTCAAAATCCTGGAACTCCCTCCCTAACAGCACTGTGGGTGTACCTACGCCACATGGACTGCAGCGGTTCAAGAAGGCAGCTCACCACCAACTTCTCCAGGGCAATTAGGGATGGGCAATAAATGATGCCCACCTCCTGTGAAAGTTTAAAAAAGGAAGCTTTCAAAGAGAATTTTAAGAAGAATTATCACCCCGGTGACTTTTCTCCTTGATGTTGCTGGTAGCAGAGATCTGGAGTACAGTTGTTAATCCCTGGAGGCTCCAGGGCAATTCTGGAGGGTTGGCAACCTAAACTTAGTGCATCCCCGCAGCCCAATGCCAGATAGTTTAGCTCTACAAACTTTCGTCGAGTTCGTCCTTTGTAAGATTTGCCCACCTGGTGCCAGTTTTAGGCCAAATTGCGGGCAGCTTTGTGCCCCGGGACCACACTGGAAGAGGAGCTCTAAGCCTCGGATGAGCTTATCCCGTGCAGGGATCGATCCATCCTGGGTAGTAGCACTGACGTTAGGCATTATAAACAGGGTAGTTGCTGGCTGCTTCCAGGAATGTAGCAGAGAGCAGGAGCTGCAGTCTTCAGTGCATCTGCTCTCAAATGTCATTGCTTGGGGCAGAAAGTTCAACAACCGAGTAAAGATGATGCTGGGTATGTGTTTGGAGGGGAGGGGGAGACGGAATTGATTTCAGTGTCTCTAAATCCATTTGAAGCTTGTGTCACTCCGTGGAAAAACAATCGATCATTTCCAAATCGATTCAAGCAGTTTGCTGCCAATTACTGTGCAGTGGCCAGATATCACTGTGCAAGGCATGGAAACCCTCTGTGCTCTCGTGTTAAGTGGAGTCTTAATTGTATCCACTTCATTCCACCGGATATGCATGAGCTGATTTGGAATATTTATAGTGTTTTCTGGTTTTTAAAATAATAAAAAACATTGTTCACAACATGTCATAGACAACTGTCTCCAAGTCTGCATCACAATGACAGGATTTAAACCGTTCGATGTTAGTGAGATAATGGCATTGCTATCTTTAATAGCTCTATTGTTGTATAGCCATATTGAAGCTATGCTATCAATAGTTATTGATGAGATTGCACTAGTTATAGCTTTATTCCCCCTCCTGTGCCTCACATATTTTGATACTCACTAACCTTATCTTCCTGCTCCTGTTACAGATATACAAACATGCAAATTAGGAGCAGGAGTAGGCCACTTGGTCCCTTGAGTCTGCTCTGCCATTCAATAAGATCATGGCTGAACCTCAACCCCACATTCCTGCCTACTCCTCATAACTTTTTTCCTCCTCTCTGTTCTAAATAAGCAACCCCTTATTTTTAAGCAGTGACCCCTAGTTCTAGATTTTCCCACAAGAAAGATTTTCCACACCCACCCTGTCAACACCGCTCAGAATCTTAAAGGCCTCAATCAAGTTGCCTCTTACTCTTCTAAACTCCAGTGTGTACAATCCTAGCCCGTCCAACCTTTCCTCATAAGACAACTTGCCCATTCCTGGTATTATTCTAGTAAACCTTTTCTGAACTGCTTCTAACGCATTTTTATCTTTCCTGAAATAAGGAGAAAAATACTATACAGAGTACTCCAGATGCGGTTTCACCAATGCCGTGTATAATTGAAGCATAACCTCTCTACTTTTGTATTCAATTCCCCTCACAATAAGTGATAACATTCTATTAGCTTTCCTAATTACTTGCTGTACCTGCATACTAGCCTTTTGTGATTCGTGCATTAGGTTGCCAACTCTGGTTGGACCTATTCCTGGATATTTCATCACATGACGTCCAACCAACCGTCTCTGTCCTCTGTTCCCCCACCCACTTCCCCTACCGATTCTCCTGCCATTGGTTACCTGACAGGCCCATCCTCACCTTGCCCAACACCACCCCCCTCCCCCAACCATACCCCCGGCCAATCAGAAAACCATTCTGAATGGATGGTTCTCAACTGACGTTCAAATAGCCTTTTCCTCCCATCGCAGAAATGACTAATAATAATCAAAGTTCTGAAAGAAACATATTTCCTTTTATTTAATGCTCCTGTGATTTTCCCCCTGGGGGTGTTGCTTGGTGCACCGCCCAGGAAATTAACCTTTAATTCCTGGGCGCTTCAGGAATTGGAGGGTTGGAAGCCGTTGCAGTGTACCATATTCTCAGACCAGTTTAGTGCCTGACTAGCAGAACTATTCTGATCCTAGTCTCAAAACAGAGACCACTGTGGGAGGGAGCAATAGCCTGGCTCGAGATTGCCGGACTTCATTGTGGGCTTGTAGACTTGTACCTCACTACGTCCGGCACAGCACTTGTCAGACTTGAGTTTGTCGTGTGTTCGAAGGGATTGTTTCCTCCTGCGTGGATTTAATCATTTCCCTGATGATCGACAGAGATCCCAGTTGCCAGCCCTCCGGGGCTTACCTGGAGAAAAATCAAAGGGACAGAAGTGTGCTTTTTAATGTCTTTCAACACTTTTAGTTTCTTGGTTCTAAAAAATATGGGGGATGAGGGTGGTAGGAAACTGTTTGTCTGAGCGGGCTGGTAGGAGATCTCCAGGCATATGCTGAGCCACAGTTGGCAACCCTAACAGATGCCTGGAAAAGTGTGTGACTGGTTAAAGAGACAATTTCTTTTGGTCATTGAGCTGAGCGTTTTCCCATCATAAGAAACCAAACCATAACCCTTAATGAACAATTGCTACATGTACTCTGCGAGGAATAATTCCTCACCTGGAATGCAAAACAAGTAAATCTAAAATTTGGTGCTTTTTAACCCTGCATGAGAATTAGCTGCAGCTTGAGTGAACCTGAATGTCTTCCTCTGACGAACTGTAATTTAACCCAGCTTGGCTGGATGCCTGGACTTGTCTGTGCACTATTCAGAACCTGAGATGCTCCAGGCAATAACGTTAAGAAAAAGTGAATTTGCAGCCTGAATGCACACTAGGATCGTAGCAACAGAAGGAGACCATTCAGCCCCTCAAGATTCAATTATATCATGGCTGATCTGTATCTCAGCTCTGTAAACCTCCACCTTGATTCATCCTTCCCTAACCTTACCTGTTAAAAATCACTATATCTCCCTTTTGGTATCTTCAGTTGATCCCCAGCGTTAAAAGCTTTTCGGGGGAGAAGGTTTCAGTTTTCCACTACCTTTTAGATGCAGATGTGTTTCCTAACATCATTCCAGAGAAGCTTCACTCTAATTTTAAGGTTAGGTCCTTCTGTTTTGAACTCCCCCCAACTCCCTTCACCACTACCCAACTCCCTTCACCCCACCCCCTCCCTCCCCCCCACCCCCACTCACTGTCCACCACACCCCCCCACCTCATTCCTCCCCTCAACCATCAAATCCTTTAATCAGCTTAATCACTTCCACCGGATCATCCCATAATCATCTATACTCAAGGGAATATAAATTTAGTCTGTGCAATCTTCCCTCATAGTTCAACACTATTAGCACTGGAGATGGCACCGAAGGCTCACTGCTCAGAGCTTTGTGAGGCAACACTTGAATTCTGTCCTCTGTGTGGTGTTGGGTTGCTGAAGAGTTGTTAGAAGTAATGGGATGAGGGGCTTATTTTATGAAGAAAGGCTGAACAGATTAGGCCTATACCCATTGGAGTTTAGAAGAATGAGAGGCGATCTTATTGAAACATATAAAATCTTGAGGGCACTGGGTAGGGTAGATATTTAAGAATAAGAGGCCTCCCTTTTGAGACAGAGATGAGAATTTTTTTCTCTCAGGGAGCTGATAGTCTGTGGAATTCTCTTCCCCAGAAAGTAGCAGCATTTAAATATTTTCATGGCTGAGTTAGACAGATTTTTGTTAGACAAGGGAGTCGAGGGTTATGGGGGGCAGACGAGAGTGAAGCTGAAACCACAACCAGGTCAGCCGTGATCTTATTGAATGGTGGAGCAGGCTTGAAGGGCTGAAAGGCCTATTCCTGCCTCTAAGTCTTATGTTCCTAAATAACAACAGAGTTCCTTCCTGATGGTTTAGTGAGGGTGTCCAGTGGGTTGCAGGCTCGAATGGATCAGAATGGCTCCTGGCCAGTGCTGAGACAATTGACCTCATCTCAGGTGGCATTAAAAAGCGTGGCTTAGTGAGTAGCGCTCTTGCCTCATTGCCTGAAGGCTGTGGGCTCAAGTTCCACTCATTAGAATTAAGCACAAAATCCTGGGTGATGCTCCAGAGCTGCACTTGAAGGAGTGCTGCACTGTCGGAGGTGCCGAATTTTGGATGCAATATTAATTTGAGGCCCTGTCTGTCCTCTCAGGTGGACATAAAAGATCCCAGGATACCTTTTTGAAGGAGAGCAGAAGAGTTTTTCTAGTATCCGGGCCAATATTGATCCCTCAACCAACAGATTATTTGGTCATTATCACATTATGGTCACTGTTTCTGTCTCCCTACCTCATTTTCCTCCTTTAAGACACTACTTAAAACCTAGCTGCTGGTCACCTGACCTGATAACTCCTTGTGTGCCTTTGGTGTCACACTTTGTTTTATAATGTTTCTGTGAGGGACCGTGAGATGTTTCATTGCATTAAAGGTGCTATATAAATATAAGCTGTTGCTGCTGTTTGTGGGAGCTTGCTGTGCCCAGGTTATCTGTTGTGTTTCTTGTGTTGCAACAGTGACAGCACTTCAAGTGTATTTCATTGGCCTTAAAGATCTTTGGAACATCCAGAGTTTATGAGAGGTGCTATACAAATGCAAGGTGTTTCTTTTTGAAAGATGCTACATTTGGCTTGAACGTTCTTGTGCTGGGTAGATGGGCGAAATCAGATTCCCGTTTCCAGTCAATACTCAGTGAACTACAGCAAGCACCTGGGCTCTGGGTTTAGGAGAATCAGGCTGTGATTCACCTCATGGTCAAAGAGCAAGCCAACTTTCACAGTCCAGGCTTAATGGTCACCTGGGTGAGGGACTGGAAGGGAAATGTGAAGCTGCTGAGCTGTTCCCGGGTCAGCAGCTGAAGTGTCTTCAGATTGGAAGTGGAATTGGCCATTAAAGAAAATGCACTGACTATTCTGAATGCATTAATACTGCATCAAATTTTCACTACTTTCATCCACCCACATCTGCCACCCCCCCCCCCCCCCCCCCCCCCCCCCCCCAGAGTGCCGTGTGGTTTCCAAAGAGGCTGCCCCTTGCCTACTAATCATAACTTTTGTTATTAATGTCCTGTTCAAACAAACTGGGGCAGTGGAATAGTTGCTTTGGTTATACACAAGGCGCCCTTCAAACTGTCCTATATGTATATATTTATGTATCTGTTATGTACACACAACCATACATATATATATTTATACACACACACGGGCAAAGACACGTATACACATTGAAGTTCAATGTGGACAAGTATGAAGTGATTTTTTTTTGGTAGGAGGAATCAGATGAAGAATAGAGAGACAATGTAAAATATAGCTACAGCCTAAAGGTGGTGCAGGAGCAGAGGGACTGGGGTATATATGTGCTTAAGTCATTGAAGGTGACAGATTGAGAGAGCAATTAATAAAGCATACAGTATCCTAGGCTTTATTAATAGTGGCATATGGTACAAGAGCAAGGAGGTTATGTTAAATGAGTATAAAACACTGGTTCGGGCTCAATTGGAGTATTGCCTCCAGTTCTGGGCACCACACTTTAGGAAGATGTGAAGGCATTAGAGAGAGTGCAGTAAAGATTCATGAGAATGGTTCCAAGGATGAGAAACTTCAGTCACAAAGAGAGATTGGAGAAGTAAGGACTGTTTACCTAGGAGAAGGATGAGAGGAGGTTTGATAGAGGTTTGCAAAATCATGAGGGATCTGGGCAGAGTAGACAGGGAGAAACTGTTCCCACTGGTGAAAGGATCGAGGAGGAGGGGGCATAGGTTGAAAGTCATTGACAAAAGCAAAGGTGACATGAAGAAAAACTTTTTCACGGAGCGAGTGGTTAGGATCTGGAATGCACTGCCTGGGATTGTGGTGGAGGTAGGTTCAATCGGGGCATTCGAGAGGTAATTAGACAGTTACCTGAAAAGGAAGAATGTGCAGGGTTCTGGGAGAGGGCAAGGGAATGGCTCATACAGAGAGCGGCTGCAGAGACGACGGCCAAATGGCCTCCTCCTGCAACAATTCTTTGATTCTGCGATTTTAACTAGAGATGGAGTGAACTGTAGCATAACCTCCACCCCTTTGCGTTACAATCCCTTTGAGGTAAAACATGCAAATCATCAGCGATAAGTTCCCTGCAAGGTTTGGGGGGGGCGGTGCGGGGGCGGCGTGAAGTTTGAAGGTCCTGAATGAAAGGTAACCAGAGGTCCTTGATGAGTTTAACTGACTTTCTCCCTTCTGATTTCCACCTTCCTTCACTCACCTTGTGACTGAGCATTAATTTACTGCAGTGTGTGATTTGAAGGTTGGCTCCATGCTAATGACAATGAATATTTTAAAGGCATGACTTCTTATTAGAGTTGAAAGCTAAAGGTGCGGAAAAATATTGACTGTAATGGGAGTGGAGTCCATTTCAATCATGCCTCCCTTCACCTGTTGACAAAGTGCTGTTCCACATTACTGAAGCTCACACTGATTATGAGGGGTGCATTTCATTTGAAGCAGGTGAGAATGTATCTCCCATGGAATCATCATCATTTCACTCAAGCGTGCTTTAAAACGGTGAATCAAAGATCAGTTGAGCTCATCGCAATTGAGTGAGGTAACCTGAGGTAATTATGTGATTTAACAACACAAACTTAAGAGAAGGATCAATCTCTTTGGGCCTTGTTTTACATCTTGAGATCTACTTGGATTTTACCTCTGGTCTTCGCTTAACATCAATTGTTTAGCTTGATTCCTAACAAAGACGCTGTGCTTGCTTTTTTTTTTATTACATTAAGACATCTCCCAGAAGATACTGTGCTGTGCAGTCTGTTACCAAGGAAGGCATACAAGAATTATGCTTGGCAGCAATACTTTGGTATCTGGGAGCTTCTAATTTAAATTTGTGCCCCTGTTAGTTCTTCAAGTAGACACAGCTCTTTAATGTCCCTTCCTTTACCTGGAGAGGGGGGGTGGTTAAGGAAAATTGTAATGCCTTTAATACTACCCCTTGCTGAGATCAAGGAGCTCAACACACCCAGAGTTAGCCTGCCAAATAAATAACAGGGTGGAACATCAACTCTCGTAAATATAAAGCACCAGTGGGAACAGGCAAATGCCTCAAGTGAAAATCGTAATTGCTGCTCTCACTCTCTCTCTCTCTCACCCGAGTAGGTTAACTTCCTGAGAGCTTTTTCAATGTCTATGAACAACATCAGCAACAGGGAAAGAACAGCAGAGAGAAAAGAGCTTCACAGACTGATTGCCAAGACATTATATATACATATAAATATATATATACACATATGTTTATATATATGTGTGTGTATATATATGTGTATATGTGTTTTTGCCTGTGTGTATAAATATATATCTGTATGTTTGTGTGTACATAACAGATACGTAAATATATACATATAGGACAGTTTGAAGGGTGCCTTGTGTATAACCAAAGCAACCATTCCACTGCCCCAGTTTGTTTGAACAGGACATTAATAACAAAAGTTATGATTAGTAGGCAAGGGGCAGCCCTTTCGGAAACCGCACTCACTCTGGGGGTGGGGGTGGGTGGGGGGTGTGTGATGGGGTTGCGGCTGTGGGTGGATGAAAGTTGTGAAAATTTGATGCAGTATTAATACTTTCAGAATAGTCAGTACATTTTCTTTAATGGCCAATTCCACTTCCAATCTGAAGACACATCAGCTGCTGACTCGAGAACAGTTCAGCAGCTTCACATTTCCCTTCCAGTCCCTCACCCAGGTGACCATTAAGCCTGCACTGTGAAAGTTGGCTTGCTCTTTGACCATGAGGTGATCAGCCAGGACCTAACTGGACGCCAGAACAGGCCGATCCTGTATTGCAAGGTCACTGGATTATACTCTGTTGTCACATAATTCAGTTTTGCTGATTTGTTCATCAATTCAAAGCAGATTACGACATGATATGATAGAAGTATTTAAGATTATGAAGGGTGGGACGGGTTGGTGGTGGGGGGTACGGTTTAGGTAAAAGCAGACTGTTTCCAGTAGTTGAGGCTCTCAACGATTAGGGCTATAGCTATCAGGAGATACTGAAAGTTGTTGCTCTATGAAAACACAAATATAAACATCAGTTTTCCTCAGTTGTGACTCTTCTCAGGTTGACTTTGAGCCCAGTTTTCAGCATATTTAAATTTATTTAAAGTTAAAGGGGTAAATCAACCCCAGAGTGCATTGAGTAAAGTTTCTTCCTGATAAGAACATTTTGCTGATGTAATGACAAAATGGAATATCAATTTGGGGTGCATTAAATAATTTAAAACTTCAATTGTGGATCATTTGTTTTATCTTTTGATTAAAAATGCCAAATTTAGAAGTTTAAAAAAGGAATAAGTTTAATCAGTTGGTTTAAAAGTGTCAGTTGACCCATTTAATAGCGTGCTAGGTCAGAAAGTTGTGGGTTCGTGTCACACTCCAGGACTTAGGAAAATTGCAACAGCTTTCTCAAAAGTAGTTTGGACACAGAGAGCCCGCGATCAGTAATTGCTTTATGTCCGTGGGCTTAGGTTACCGTGCAGTACTGACAGAGTGCCACACTGTCAGGGGTGCCATCTTTCAAATGAGACATTAAACTGAAGGCCCCGCCTGCTGTCTCAAGTGAATGCTAAAGATCCCATGGCACCATCTGAAGACAAACAGAGTAGTTGTCCCCCCCGCCCCCCCGTGTTTACCCCTCAGCCAATATCACTTAAAAAAAACAGGTCATATGGTCATTATTGCATTGCTGTTTGTGGGATCCTGCTGTGTGCAAATTGGCTGCCGCGATTCCTACATCGCAACAGTGACTACACTTAAAAAGGGCTTCATCGGCTGCAACGTGCTTTGGGGTGTGCTAAGAGGGGTGCTATATAAATGCAAGTCTTTCTGTTTTTGTCAAAACAGCAGTTGAGATCCTCCTTTGGCGAGTGTACCTGTAAATGTGCGCGTGGAAAACAAACAGGCGTCACATGACTGGTCAAGTGTCACAGTACAAGCACTTATAAATACCCCTCAGGTCTCTCCATCTGTTGCTGTGAAAGGTGCATCTTTGTTCTATATCTGCGGGAGGCCCAGTGAAGCAAGTGCTGTGTAAACCAAATGTTGTTTACTCAGTGAAATGGTACTCATGCTAGTGGGCAGCTGGCCATGTGTGTTACCAGTAGACTTATCAACTAGCTTCACTTTGCAGATAAGACCCCATGATAATAGTAATCTTCTCAAAACTTGAGACAGCAGACTGCAGCCGTTGTCATAGTTGCACAATTGCTAAAAGCTTTTTGTTGTCTGGCATTTCAGGTGAAGGAGTGTAGAGGGGTGGCCACTTTTAAAAGGCTTGGTCTATTAATGGCTTATGTTAACCTGCAAACTGCTCGTCAATCTTTCCTAATGGCAGGGACCCCAGGCAGATTATGCTGCCAGGAACACAGCAGACTGTTTATGCTTTCAAAGGGTCATTGTCTTGCTGGTTAATTTAGCAGAGAAAGACTTTTAAAAGAAACAGAAAATGCACAGGCCACTGTGCACCCCATTGCTTGAGAGTCTTCAGGGTTGGCAAGTACCTGAACCAATTTGTCCAACCCTCTACCCCATCTCCTCGAATGGAGTGAGTTTCTTGCTTTAATATTCTTTCCAAGTTGCTCGAATGCTCTTTCGCAATAAGATTGAAGGAAAAGGAATAAAAGAAAGGACTTGCATTTCTAACGCTCTTGCAGGTCACACATCCCTGTTGTATATTTTAGATGCCTCAAAGCTATGCAGAGATGCCATTAGTCTCTATGTAACAGGTTTTATTCACAGTGCTTTAAACTGTCTGCTCCATGCTCACAGCTTCAGTTTCCAGCAACTTCAAGTTTGCTTACTTATCTCTTGGGTCAACAACCAGGCTTAACTAATCAAGCACAGAACAATTGGACATGACAATCCGAAAGTGTTTCCCTGCCAAGGAATGGTTGTCACTGTTGTAATGCAGGAAACGCAGCAGCCAACAGTGTATAACTTATAGGAACAGAAAACCTGGTTTGGTGATGTTGGGTGAGGGATAAATATTGGTTCAGGGCAGCAGGGAGAACTCCCCTGATCACTTATGAAGCAGTGCCATGGGATCTTTTAGAGGACAAACAGGCCTTGGCTTAAAATCTTATCTGAAAGATGGCATGCCCAACATGTACATGTACAAAGTTGCTAGACTGGAGCTGTCGAAGGTGGGTAAGGAAAGGGCAGCCACTGAGTTCACAGGCCAAGGGACCTCTTCCATGACCTCTCAACGCCAACAGCCACACTCGGTCAAACAAGCTCTTTTTCTGCCCCACCTCCAATATTTTTATAACAAGTAAATCTTAAAAGATCTAGAGTGGAGATGAGGGAAAATGTTTTCACTCAACTGGGGATCTACCTGAAATATTGGAGGAAGGTGATTCCATAAATAACTCCAGAAGGGATCGGATAGGTTCTTGAGGATGACAAATTTACAGGGTTACGGACAAAAAGCGGGGAAGTGGGATGAATCATGACTACAGCAGAGGAGGAGGCTGTTTGTCCCTTCAGTTTGTCCCTCTTTCAGAGAGGCAGCAGGGAGATGAAGGGCTGAATAGCCTTCTCCTCTCTGCTGTAAGTGACTGCAATTTGAGGGAATGCAAGTGTTCAACGAAATTAAAGAGCAGCACAATTTTTTTTTAAAGTGCCCTGGGGCTGAATTTTCCCCCTGTCAGTAGGGGGGTTGGTGGGGGTGGGGAGGAGCGACTGGCACCCCTGAATGGATGTGCGCCGCCATTTTACAGTGTGACGCACACCCGGAAGCGCTCTGCGCTCCCCTGTGCGGGGTGGGGGGTGGGATTCCCTGAGTCAGGGCTGGCGAAAGAGCTCAGAAATCTCCCTGAGGCACAGAGGTACCTCAGGGAGATTAGTTTAAGTTGTGAAAAATGGAATAAAGGTAAAAAAAAAAGATTTTAAGGACATGTCCCCTCATGTGAAAGTGTCACTCACATGAGCTGGGACATGCCCATTAACTTTTTCAAAAAATTTTATTCAATTTGTGAGCCCTTGATGAGATTTGAAGCCTCATCTCGCCCGTGGATGAGGTTTCATGAAAATTGCAAAGGCCGTCTGGGCTATTCACCTCCCCCCGCCATCTCTGCTTGCCCCCCCCCTCCCCCCCACCGGCAACCTTAAGGCTGGACAGGCAGCATTCTTAACAGCTTTAATTACCTTAATGGCCTTAATAGGCCTTTGACAGTTCAGCAGGCACGCAGCTGGCATGACTGTGCGCCCGCCGAACTGACAATCTAAATAACGCGCCCCCCCCCCCACACCCACCGCTCGCCGACAGGAAAATTCTTCCCCTAATGATCCTTTTCCTGGCTGTTACTCGTGGCAGTGCCCTGGAGACCAGTCTTTCATTGCCAGAAACCCACTGGGCAGTCCTGGAGGGTTGGCGATCTTAAGCAGGCCCTGATGTGCCGCCTGCCATAGACGGTAAGCACACTGCAGGATGGCCGGAGGTGTGAGCAACCCACTCTACATAGCTCTCCGAGCTCCCAGCCAGTAAAAGCAGGTCACCCAGGGAAAGCTGTGCTCACTGAACACTGGCTGCCCCCTTGCTGCACAGAGTGAAGGCAACAATCACCAAGTCGAGCAGAAGCTGAAGCGTGGCTGAAACGGGCCTTTGATACCAGTTGAACACAGGGGCATGAGTAAGTAACCGTGCATCGTGGGTCCTGTGTTCATTCAGAGCTTCACAATGAAGCACGTCCCGCTGATTGAATAGGGGGATGCTGTAGCTTTAACCCTGGGTTCAGTTTTGGCTAAAGCCTAACGCAGGCCATGCAAACATGCTAAAAAGGCTTTTTTTGTTTGTTTGAGTGGGCCTCAGATTGAAGTGTTTATTTGTTTTGCTGAGTGAAAGACATGTCAAAGTCTCTCGGTACCTCAGGATACACTTGTGCTGCACCGGTTTTGACGGGATGAGGTCTTTAGCTATTCCTTTAGGTAAGGCCAGCGAGTCTAATGAAGCAGGGGAAGAAACACAGGGATTGCTTTTGGCCTTCAAATTTATTTGCTCATTTTTCCAGAGTGGCTTTTGTACTTCGATCATGGAGCCAATGAGGTTTCTGAAGCGGCTGTCGCTCGGTTGTAAATGGGGAGCATGTTGCAGCAAATGATGATAAATACCTCTACTGGTAAGGCAGGCTGGGGAACTCACAGTATTCAAATTTCAAGAGAGTCATGAATGGAGCTCACCATCGCAACTCACACTGCTGCCTCTGATTTTAACTCATGTGTGCACGTGCCTCACTTTTTTAAACAGTTGTAAGTTATTCATTCACGGAATGTGGGCTTCACTGGCTGGGCCAGCATTTATTGCCCATCCCTAATTGCCCTTGAGAAGGTGGTGGTTAGCTGCCTTCTTGAACCGCTGCAGTCCGTGCGGTGTAGGTACACCCACAGTGCTATGTTTTTGACCCAGCGACAGAGGGGAACTTTCAGATGGTGGTGTTCCCATCTATCTGCTGCTCTTATCCTTCTAGGTAGTAGAGGTCATGGGTTTGGAAGGTGCTGTTGAAGGAGCCTTGGTGAGTTGCTGCTGTGCATCTTGTAGATGGTACACACTCCTGCTACTGTGCCTCCTCCAGTGGTGGAGGGAGTGAATGTTTGTGGATGTGATGCCAATCAAGCGGGCTGCTTTGTCCTGGGTGGTGTCGAGCTTCTTGAGTGTTGTTGGAGCTGCTCTCACCCAGGCAAGCGGAGAATTTTCCATCACACTCCTGACTTTTCCTGATATTTGAACCGTGCACAAGAGAAAAACCTCTCGCATTTGCAAGATGCCACATGCAACTCAGAAAATCTTTACCTACTTGTGAGGCCTTTGCCCACTTCCAAAGCGCCTACATAGTGAGTTTTTTAAAAACTCAATTATCTTCCCATTGAAAATGATTTTAATCCATTCAACACTCATTTAGCTTCGATTGTTTCTTTACCGAAGAGCCATTGTTTTTTAAAAGAGCCATTTCTTTCCCTAGGAACATAAGAATTAGGAGCAGACAGAGTCTCAGCCCTTCGAGCCTGCTCTGTCATTGTGCAAGCTCATCAGTCATCTTTTCCTTCAAGTCCACGTTCCTACCCTATCCCCTCATCGTTAAATATCCAAAACTAACCTACATTCAAATCTTCCAATGGACCAAGTGGGATTTGAACTCGTTCTATTTGATCATTCGTCCAGAACTTTTCTGATTAGCCCAGTAACATAATCACTACAGTACCATCTTGTGTACCTGACCTGCACTGGATTTAATCTGTGTCAGAAAAAGCAGCGAGTTTTTGAGAAATAGTGTGGGGCGAATTCCAGGTTCTCTTTTTAAAATATTTAGGGCAGATGTAAACATCATTGAGATTGATAAACAGATTGAAAGCATGTGGATGGCATATTAATTGTATTGTTAAGACATACAGGTAAAGGGCATTGTTTAATTACATTCTTGGAGCGGTTATAAAGAGAGATTGCTGGGGCACTGGGTTAGTAGGTAGAGGCAGTCTTATGTACTGCTGCGCTCTGTAAGTAAAGGAACTATCGGGGAAAGGGTTTGTATCTAGTTTCATACCTCACCACCTGGCTTGGGATCCATTTATCAAAGAGAATCATTAAAGTACGGAGTCAGGGAAAGGCAGGGGGAGGAGAGAACAAAAGGGAAAGCCTGTGATAGGGTGGAGGGCAGGAGAAATTAAATAACCAGAAGGGCAGTGGTACAAGGCAGAAGGGGCTGGTCATGGGATAAGTAAAGAATCAGAAGTGTAATCATTACCAGCACCTGCTGTTTGAAAAAATAGAAGCAGTGAGTGGTTACGATCTGAAATTGTTGAACTGGATGTTGAGTGCAGAAGGCCTAATCGAAAGATGAGGCAATGTCCCACTAGCTTGCGTTGAGCTTCTTGGGAACAGAGCAGGAGGGCCGGGGACAGGGAGTTGGGCAGAGATTAAAACTGACAAGTTCGGGGTCACTCGCGTGCACTGAACAGTGATGTCCCACAAAGCACTCACCCAAGCTGCTGAATGGAGGAAGAGGAACGCCAATGTTTGTGAGGCACGGATCACATCACCTGCTTGAAGAGCGCTTTATGCTGCTCCCAGCATTGCAATATTCAGTGATACAATTGGGCGGGGAGAGGTGAGGGGAGTGTTCAGGCACAGAAACGAAGGTGAGAATTGTTTCCAGAAGGCTTTTCTGACCCTTTACGTGTTAAAATTCCATTCTTCACAATAAAAATAGAGAGTTGGAGTGCAGCAGAAAATAGACTGGTGCATTACTGAGGGAGGGGCTGTTAAAACGAGGCCCCGCCTACCCTCTCCGGTGGATGTAAAAGATCCCATGGCGCTATTTGGAAGAAGAGTCTGGTAGTTATCCCTGGTGCCCCGGCCAATATTTATCCCTCAACTGACATCACAGAAACAGATTATCTGGCCATGGTCACATTGCTGTTTGTGGGAGCTTGCTGTGAGCAGAGGTGACTGCTGCGTTTCCTACATTACAACAGGGACTGCACTTCAAAAACACGTCATTGGCTGCAAAGTACATTGGGACATGCTGAGGTTGCTACAGGTGCTATATAAATGCAAGCCTTTCTTTTTGTGGTGCTCCAGTTACTGCACATCAAGGAGCAAGGTTGCTGATCGTAAAGGGAGGCTTTCCTGGTTCTGTTGCGTCGCCTGAAGGGCTGATCATAAACTGCTGGCAAATGCATTGTTGGCGAGGAGCTTTCCAGTGAAATTTTCTTCCCCCTTCTTAGCCTGAGGTTTCCTCAATTTTTTTTTGCATCTCTGCGGAGGTTGCACAGCTGTGGGCTGTTTTGGAGGGGGGTTTGGTGGGACTGGGGGGAGGATGGGTGGGGGCTTGATGATATTGGAAGGCAGTGTCCATCACAATGCCACAGTCACCATGCAGGAAGAACTTGCGCTGGTAATAGCGCCCTTCATGTTCCCGAGCGCTTCACGGCTCTTTGAAGTGTTGTTGATGTCGGAAACGCGGCAGCCAATTTGTGCACAGCAAGATCCCACAGACAGCGGTAAGATAACCTGTTTTGATGGCTGGTTGAGAGGTAAATATTGGCCCGGGCACCAGGGAGAGCTCCCGTGTTCCTCCTCCTGCCCCGTGTGATATCCTGGGCTGGTTTTCATTGCCTGAGGGGGACAGAGTAGAATTTTCCGGAGTAATTTTCTTTCCTTATTGGCCCTGGATTTTTTTCTTCCTCCTTTTGCTTTTCCCAGGCGATTATGTGGGGCTGGAGGAGAGGCCTTGGTGGCTGGGAGTGTGGGCGGAGGGGAGGGGTGGAGTGGCCATGGTAGCTGGGGGGAAGGGGTGGAGTGGCCATGGTAGCTGGGGGTGTGGTGGGGGGAAGGGTTGGAGTGGCCACGGTAGCTGGGAGTGTGGGGGGAGGGGAGAGGGTGGTACAGGGGTAGGAAATGCCTGGTGACGGTGGTCCAACTGTCACGTGATGTGGGGCAGATTCAGTGGACCACTGAGCACTTCCTGGTTGTCATTTTGTCTGTCCAGAGATCGATTGTCCATTTCGGGTCGGGTGGGGAGAGAGTCGGCAGACATTGGGGGTGGGGGGATGATATTAGAGAAGGGAGTCATTTTGTGGGGTAATTGTCAGCTGCAGCTTTGTAAACGCAGCTTTTCCTAGCTGTTAAATTGAATTCCTATCCGGGCCTGGGACTTTATGCTGTGTAATCCATTTTTCCATTGCCTGTTGCAGTCAACGTGGACCCACAGCCCAATCCCAGGGAGCCTTCCCATCCAACATTTATTTTCACCTGTGAGACACACAAAACTACATGATGCAACTTCAGAAAGGGCTACGTGTCACAATGTAATTCCGTCCTGTTCACTGCCAGAGTTAAAAGCAGTGTCATCAAACTCTTCTTCAGGGTAAACAGAGCTCAGTGTCTGCAGAGCCTGGGCTGCATGATTAGGTTGCACAGTGTGTCACAACTGTTTCTTCTGCCTGCTCTTAATTGGCCCTCGGAGAATGCTTCCCAATTGAGTTAAACGCAGTTTGTTCCTGCAATCTCCCGAGATTCTTCCAATCCTGCTAACTTGACTTTTTGCTGATGTTTCTGCCTCCTTGTTGCTGCTGTAACCTGAGTAAAGGAATCAAATGCAAATAATGAGATTACTCTTTTAAAAAAGAAGACTTGCATTTGTATAGCGCCTTTCGCAGCCACCAGACATCTCAACATGCTTTATAGCCAATGAAGCACTTTTGAAGTGCAGTCGCTCTTGTAATATAGGAAACATGACAGCCAATTTGCGCACAGCAAGCTCCCGCAAATAGTGATGTGATAATGAACAGATAATCTGTTTTATTGCTGTTGATTCAGGCATGGATATTGACCAGGATACCGGGGCAAAATCCCACCCCCCTCGCCCCCAGCCCCCAGTCTTTGAAATAGTGCCATGGAATCTTTTACATCCACCTCAGAAAGCAGGGCTTTGTCAGTTGAGGTATAAATTGGGGTGAGGAAGACCAACTCCGTTCCTCAGGAAGGCAGATTTGGATGGAAATAAAAGGACCTGAGGTAGTGGGCGGGCGAAGACTGTAGGTGGGGGAAGACCATGGGCAAGGGAGGACCATGGGCAAGGGAGGACCAAGCAAGGGAGGACCAAGCAAGGGAGAACCTGGATTCATAGGAGTTCTAGCCTGGCTGTCATTTGGGGAGGGTTAATGGCCACCATCTTCCCATTGCTGAAGATTTGGATGAGGGTATCAAGCAGGTTGATGGTTTCCCGTATTCAGGAACATCACCTTTTGGATTGACAGCTGTGACATGGCCTCAACATCAAAGTAAAAGTGGAAATCCTTTTGTAGTTAACATAACAGAATTCAACAACAAGGCTGGAGCTCTTTACTGCGGAAAAGCAAAAACCAAGGGGTGACCTGGTGGAGGTCTCTAAAATTATGAAGGCCTTTGACAAGGTAGAGATAGAGAAGATGTGGCAAAACCACATCTCAATACAGGACCCCTCAATACAGGAAGTGAATAATAAATCCCATAGGGAATTCAGGAAAAAAAAGGTCTTTACCCAGAGAGCAGTGAGAATGTAGAACTCAGTACCGCTGGGAGTGGTTGAGGAGAACAGCAGAGATGTGTTTACAGGAAGCTAGATAAACACGAGGGAGAAAAGGAAAAGAAGGATATGCTGATAGGGATACACAATGTAACTAGACTGGGAGGAAGCTGGTTGCAACATAAGCACTGGCATCGACTCAGTAGGCTGAATGGCAAGTTGCTGCATGATAAGTACTGTGTAACAGCAGAAAGGCCCGAGATGCTATCTTGTCAAATGTGCTATCAATATATTCAAATATTTGAGTAGATCTTATGACCTGGATGTTTGCTGTAAAGACTGTACCATATGCTGCCTCACTATCTGCCCTCAATTACAGGTCCCCACAGTGTGATCTAACCTGTATTATTACTTAATCTTTGTCGGCAGCGAGACTGCATGAACATTTTCGATATCTGTCTGCTTGGTGACAAGAGCAGAGCAGGAAGACTTGAATCAGTAACCTGCATGCAATCTGTTAATAGATTTTAGATTTAATTTAAGCCGTTTCGCTCCTGCAACGTGATTTTGACGCTGATTCTCCAATCAACTCCCTCCAGCACATCAGTAATAAACTTGGTTGTATGCTAATTTCTCTTTTAATATTCCACCCCAAATAACTCTCTGAATATTGGCCCTGCTATTTAAAGTTGTCCCTGTGTGGCAATGAAGAGCAAATCTGTCAAAAAGTTATGCTTTAAATTGGGGTGTTAATAGAGAGCACTGCGATAATCAGGGGATGAGCGTTCCAGACCTTGCCTGTGTGTCACATTTGGATCAGGGTTAAACTGCTCCAATGGTTAAAATGAGTTTTGAAGATCTCATGATGCTAGTTAAAGAAAAACAGTATTTTGGCTGACGTCCCTCTCTTGGCAAATGCCACTAGAAACAAACCCAGGTTTAACTGGTCGTCGAGTTTGTCGCATCGTCCTCTGCACAAAATGTCTACTCCAAATGTCCAAGCTGGCAATGCTGTATGTCAATGTAATTAATTAGGGGTGGGGGGTTTAACTTTCTCCTCCAGCCACCTCTGATTCATAGGAATGGAGGGGAGCGACTGTTAATGTGCTGTGGCTCCAATTTTCTTTAATTCCCCATTTTACTGTCTCTGGTTCTGCAGCAGATGAAGCTCAAGCCAGAACCTGTCATCAGCCTCGTTAATAAGCACCCCTCACAGCCCCGCACTATCGGGTCAACCTTGTCAGGAGAGGCCAGTGCAGCCTTTCGAAAGGGGGGGAAAGGCTTTCTATAGCGGGAGCAGGAGGAGCTGCCTCACATGGATTGTTGTTTCCCAACCACCCTCGTCTCCATTCCGCACTTGGACTTGTCTTGCTGCCGGCAGCCTTCTAAACTCTGCCCCCATCCCTTTCCTTTCCCAACCGCCACTCTCTGAGCGAGCAGCCAAACCGCCTGCACTCTGCCCGCTTAAAATGATTGGGCATCCGACCGGGATCCTAGAATCATCCAGTCTTGCCAGGATTTGAGATTGAGCCATGTACTCTGCTTTGGGAAGTTCCTGGGGATGTGGGAGGGTGTGTTGGATCAACAGTCGGGCCTCACTTTCCCCGAGCTCTGCTCAACTCGTGTTCCGAGGTGAACGTCTCCCTCAGGGACCGTTCCTTGGAAGGTCACCATTTGGTAAGTTGGGATTTGGCTCCGTGTCTGCAGTGTTCACATGGTGTGCCCATGGTTTTCCCAATTTCGGTAGGGTAAGCATTGGGTGTGGTCTTGTGGTGCAGGGGTAGTGCCCCTACCTATGAGCCAGATGCTTCGGGTTTGAGTCCCACTCAGGGACCTGGTAGCCATTGAAGGTGTGCTCATAATGTGACCAAATTGGTTGATTATTGGTTTGCAAACCTTTCCAACATGCCTGTGGCAGGCAGGAAGAGTGGGAGAGTCTCCGGGCCAGCCTAAACTTGCAGAAGGCAATGGCAAGCCACTGCAGTACCTTGCCAAACATAACTATAGACCACTACGTGGAAGCCCATATGGTCACCAATACCCTCCTAGGGCATGGTACCTGGAGAGAGATACAGAAGATGTTTCCATTTGCAGGCAAGAACTGAGAGGAACCAGGGGACCTACATATCAGAAAATCTCAAATAAATCCAATCAGAGATTTTACCAAGAGAGTGGTGAGAAAGTGGCACTTGCTATCGCAGGGAGTAGTTGAGGCAAATAATATGGATGCATTTAAGGGGAAGCTGGTAAAGTACGTGAGGGAGAAAGAAATAGAAGGAAATTTTGATAGGATGAGATGAAGAGGATTGGGAGAAAGCTCTTGTAAATAAGTGCAGGCTGGCTCCTGTTGGGCCTAATGTTTGCGTGCTATATCACCCAATCCGGCTATAGGGTTGCCAACCCTCCAGGATTGGCCTGGAATCACCAGGAATTGAAGATCAATCTCCAGGACACTGCGGTGTAGCAACCCTGGAGAAAGATCATCGGGACATGAGAAAAAGATTTTGTTTTTAATTTCCTTTGAACCTTTCTCTTTACCAGATATAAAAATATTGAAAGTGGGGGGGAGAAAAACGGCTGTTTGGCTGACAGTCAACCATCATCCAGTCGGATAAAGAGTCTTTTTGCTTTCCAGCTGCTGTGGGAAGGCAGGGATGGATGTGTTGGTCACTAATGGCTGGAGCTTGGTGGCAAGTCCACGTGATGAAATCCCCAGGAATACGTTTAAATTACAGTTGGGAACGCGAACTGGCCAAGAGTTCAGATTGAGTCCATACTGAGCTATAAACTTGATGTTTTATCAAGACTGAAAATGTTCAACCTCTGTTAAGGTGTGAACTTTAAAACATAGAATTCCCATGTGCTATATTAATCCAATCTACTTGATTGACATCACTTGGTGTTCTAAAGGAGGCATTAATTCACTTAAACATCTCCTTTAAAATAGTAGACAGAACAGTCTCTTATATAAAAGTTTATAGCTCGTACCACCGCAGCAGTCCTAGGGCTGTAATGTCTCGCTCAAGCTGAAAGCACAGAACGGGTCAGCCGCATGTGCCAGGCTGAAATCGGCTGGGCCTTCCCATCGATGTAAGTTCAGGAGAAACACTCACTGGGAGTGGAAAGGATGAAGAGATTTTCTTTGTTCAAGAAAACGTCACAGGTTCCCAAGATCTTAAAAGCTGCAAAAACTGCTGTGACGCCTTTATCTGTTGGAGCGAAGTATTAACAGGCTTTAACATGGCAATGCAGCCAACCAGCAAGAGCAGCGATTGGGAATTGGAAAAGAAAATGAATCTACTTCATAACAACAAGCACAGTAATCCCATCATTACTGGTGCAGAGTCATTAAAGATTGCCCCTTGACCTCAGGTCAGTCTGTTAGAAAGCTGGAGCAAGTCAGGCCAGTGAAGTCGTCCCCTGTGGGTGCATGGAGATGATATATATGGTTAATAAAATGGTGTCACCCGTGGGGGATACTAGTGGGAAAGCTTAGCATTTTATCTTCAGGAGTCACATGCGGAGTTTCCTAAGAGCAAAATCTTGCAATGAAGCGATTTGCAGATTGAAGAGACATCATGAGAGTTGCATTCAACATTTAGAACAAGGGCACTCTCAACTTGCCAAGAGCGCTTGTTTTATGCAGAGTTGCATGCTTTTTATTCCTGAAGAGTGAGAATTATTGCTCTCATCTATAGCCAAAAGGAAATGCAAAATCCTGGATATAATGGCTTAGTATCCGCAGTTCACAATTCTTAACTTCAGTGAATGCCAATATTTCATATTGGTTTCAGTGTCTGATTTACAGATAACAATCATTATCTGACAATGTCCTAATTGAGACAACCAGTTAGCCACAGAATGCAGAAGCTGGGAGTCTTTCAAGGTGGAGCTGTTAGGAGTGGTCACATTGAAGTAGTTTTAATCTGATTGATCCTTTTTCGTTCACTTGTGGATTGCAGTAAATCCTAATGCATTTTCAGCTCTGTTTCCATCTTAAAAATGCCTTTGTTCCCTATGTTTAGATAAAGTACCTTGTTATTATAGTGTGTTACACAGAATAATGGGTACCCATACTAATAATTACATGGCAGTAACTTAATCAGTGGGTTCCTTAGTAATAATACAGAGGCTCAACTAGTTTATAATCAGTACCCAAAGACACACAGTTAGGTTAAAGCTTTGGAATTACCCTAGCCTACCTGCTGTCTACAGTTCTTGAAGCCTTTTGTTCTGTGTGGCTCTTTGTGTCAGACATCCATTGTGTTTAGTGTGCTTGATACTTGACGATCTTCAGGGCAGAGGGCTAAAGATTATAATTTTGTAACTTTAGTGAGAAGTAAGCAGTTGTCCACTGTTGGAGGATGTTTTTCTAATTTGGTTTGTGTGGAATAATATCAAATGCAAAAGCAGCAGGAACCCATTCAGCCCCTCAAACTTGTTTTGCCATTGGACCAAATTATGTGTATTTTAATGTTAAATCTCTAACATTGAATCTCTAACACTTTTGCCTAACAAAAATTGTTGAGGAGCATAGTGACGAGGGAATGCCAGTCTGATCATGCTAGGGTAATAGCAAAGTACTGCAAACTGGAAATCTGAAATGATAACAGAAAATGCTGGAAATACTCAGGTTAGTGATCTTCCATAAAAGCAAAAAGGGTCATTCAGACTCGAAACATTAACTGTATTCCTCTCCGCTGAAGCTGCCAGACCGGCTGAGCTTTTCCAGCTATTTTTGTTTTTGTTCGGTGATCTTCCATAATGCCTAAAATTCCAAATGGCCACTCTTAGGTTAATGGTCAAAGATAGAAGAATTAGTCTTTATAGATCACAGCACTCAGGAACATCTCAAATCACTTCAAACATTTTGTTTGTGTGCAAGTGTTATCAAGTTTGCAATCTGTTTTACATCACTCCCCATTTAGATTTTAAATGCCTTTAAACATTCCAATTGCAAAAAATCAAAATTTACCCCTTTGACTTGTATCCACATAGTGCCTTTCACAACCTCAGCCCAAGTGTAGCCACTGTTGTAAATATAGGAAGTTCAGCAATCAATTTATGCACAGCAAGATCCCACAAATAGCAGTGCGATGATGATCAGATCATCTGTTTTTTAACAACATTGGCAAACTCACCGGGGAAGAACTCCCCTTCTTTACCTCAAGCAGTACCATGGGATCTTTGTCGTCCACCTCACAGAGCAGGCTCGGTTTAACATCTGAGCTGAAAGAAGCACCTCCAGCGTGCAGCAATCCCTCAGTGTGGCACAGCCTGGATTTTGGGCTCAGGTCTCTAGAACGGGACCTGAACGCACAAACCTCTGACTCGAGAGGCAAGTGTGCTGCCCATTGACTTATGGCTGACCCAAATCCTCTGAGTTGCTTTTCCTGGGAAGTTCAGCCATGTTTTTGGGACAGGTTTCCAGTTTCCAAGCTCCGCCCGGGTCTTTCACAGATATTCTCGTTTCCACCATTTCCAATTTCTCTTCAGCCAACTCCCAATTTCACTTCCTCCTTGTTTACCATCTCTGCAGACTTTCTCAGATTGATTACACTTTGTTACTAAATTTGCATTAGGTTGAAAAGGTCAGACTGTACCAAGTAGGGAGATGTGGAGATTAACACTAGCATGAAATGAAATGAGCAGAACAAGGGTGACGATATTTTCAATCCCTCTGACACACAGAAAGAGCTAAGCCTTTTTTATGATTACCTCCAGCATCGAAAGAGACTGAACAATATGATCCTGTAGAAATATTTTTCTTCTCCCATATCCCTGTTTACTCTCCCATAGTTTACAGGCCTAAGATGTGACATTCATCCTTTGGACATGTATCAAAACAAAATATATCGAGTGCGTCTTTAGGAGAGATCCAAGAGGCTGGATCAATGTTTGGTGTTGTAATGCCCGATTTTACAGCAGCAAATGTTAGTATTTTTTTGTTCCTTTCTTTCCCACATCCCTCCCGTCCCCGGGATACATCCCAATGAGAGTTGACAAGCTGCTGGCTCGGCCCATCGTGCTTTTGAACCAGTCCTCAGAAGGTGTCCGACCACCTGATTGCAAGACATCTTCTAAATTTGCTCCCCTTTCCCATCAGGATGTATCTTGCCGGCTGGAGAGCCAGCGAGAGGCCCACGCTGCCTCTTTTCAGGAAGGTCCACCGAACCACAAGCCAATCAGGCAGTGGCAAGGCCGCCAGTATGCCATTCCCCCCCCGGGGGGGGACAAGACCCTGGCGATGGAGGCCCCGCCTGCTGCCAGCCAATCAGAGGCTGGCTGCTCTTGTGCTCAGCAGCGCCACAGGGGAGGCGGTGGCTGTTGCAGGTAAAACATCAACTGGAGCCCCAGGATTGTGGAGCGACCCAGATCACAAGCAAGTAATGTGGGGGCTGGGTGGCGGTAGAGGGGTGCGGGAGGGTCAGCTGCAAAGGCCTGGGGGCGGTGGTGGTGGTGGGGGGGTGGTGGTTTGCTCCCCCCACTCCCCCACCCCCATTTCTGATGTCCAGTCCCTTTATCAGGCACTGAGTGACTTTGCTCGAAGGATGCTCGCCCCCCCCCTCAGCACCCCTCCAGGAGGTGAGATGCTGGCTGCATGGTTTTAGGTGTTGCATGTGACAGGCCCACCTGCAGCTGGGTTAATACCAGTGGTGGTAGGACGAGACCCCCTAAGTGGTCACTCATTGGCCAATTAAAGGCCTCAATAAGCAGAACTTAATCCTGGCAGAGGCAGGAAAGCGGTGGGATTCCGATACACCACCAACCCACCTAATAGCGTGCCCGCCACCTCCAAGCTCGCCACCAGCAAGGGCACAAGATTCCAGCCGCCCACTCTCTCATGTCAAGTCTGGAGCTCCACATTTTATAGAGCTAAGTTTTTTTTTTTCAGATATGCCCATAACAGCACCACTTTATCCTGTACATGTATTTACACAAGTCTCTGGAATGGGACTGGAACTCTTCACCAGCAAGAATGCTTTCCACTGAGTCACAGCTGACGCTATTGGTGCATTGTATGAGTCTTTGGAGGTAATGAGACTTGTTAGCACTCCCTTAACACACTCAGCGTCACAGGATCTTCTGTGGAGGTGGATGTGTGCAAATGTTTACTAGTTTTCTTCTGTCACGAGTACGTGTTATTCACTCTAGCAAGGTTCTGGACAATGCGTAATGGGAGTCTTTGGAAGGACAGGACACGGTGTCCATAATGTTCTGATGTAATGACTTTATATTACCATCGCTGACTTTTTTGCTGATTGGAAGGACAGTCTATTGATCGGGCCCTGCAAAGCTGCATTGAATTTTTCAGTTTCTGTTGTTGCTTCAAGTTCACTCATTTTTCACTTGCATGTTGCAGGTGCAAGTAAGTCTCTAGGATATTGATTCCTGTTCCATAGAGAAACAAAAAAATCAGTGAGAGGGATGAAGGTCAAATCTGCCCTGGCTGTGGGAGCTGGTGAGCTGGTTCGTCCAGTATCTCTGGGACAATTGATTTTGATTGCTTGTGCTTTGATCATTGTGATCAAGCACATTCATTACGAGAGACATTTATTGGGCAGTCATAAAATTAGTACATTATCTCTTGAATTTAATAAGCGCAAGAGTCTCATTTTGTCAGCAATTCACGACTTCCATTTATGTCAGTCTCTGTTCATTAAACCTCCGTTGATATTTATGTTCACAGAGTGATCCTGCAGAGACTTGCTCTGTACACTGACTGGTCTTGTTTAGTGAGAAGCTTACGTGCTGCTCCAGCCTTGACAGTTGGCACCTCTGCTGTTGAGAGCCTGGCTGTCCAATGGTATGGTTGGTTTTAGCACGCTCGGATGGGGCGAGAAAGGTGTTGGCACCCAGCTTTGATCTGCGTTAAAAGGCCTTCGGTACTGTTGGAGAGACAGGTTCCACATTTCTATGCCAACTTTGTTGAATCTGAGGAATCTCAGTGAACTATGTGGTCCTCGAATCCAAATTCACAGTATCACAGAATCTTTACAGTGCAGGAGGAGGCCATTCAGCCCATTGAGTCTGCACTGGCTCTCTGAAAGCATTCTACCTCATCCCACTCCCCTATCTTATCCCGTAACCTTGCACATTCTCTTTTTCCAGGTAGCAATCTAATTTCCATTTGAATACCTCGATCGAAACGGTAAATTGCCTGAGAAAGAACTTTGAATTGTGTAACAGCTTTCACAATCTAACAACGAATCGCTTTTTGAGTGCGTGTCTTGTTTTCAGGCAAATACAATTAGGCAGTTTGATCATGGCAAGTTTCCACAGCCTGCTCTAAGATGAATTAGCAGTGCATCCATTTTTGGCGATACTGGTTTAGGATAAGAATTGGTCAGGACAAGTCCTCCTTTCGATGAAAGGAGTGAGTGCTCTGGGAATTTTTTAATGCCCAGTTGAAGCGGCAAGCAGAGGCTTTTTAATATTTATTCTGAGAAACAACACCTTAAGCAACTACTGCTGCTGCTGCCGCCTGTGTGCAGTGGCTGCAGTGTGAACTTTCAACAGGCTGCACTGCAGCAACTCACCAAGGCTCCATCAACAGGAGAGCCTCCCGGGCCCATGACCTCCACTATCTTGAAGGGCAACAAGAATGTGCGGATGCCTTCAGCTCCAAATCACGCGCACACACCATGTCCTGACTTGGAAAATATTTCGCCCATTCCTTCACTGTCACTGGGTCAAAGTCCTAGGATCTCCCTCCCTAACGGCACTGTGGCTGTACGTACAGTGTGTGGGCCGCAGGGGTACAAGGAGGGTGGGTCTCACCACCACCTCCCAAAGGGGAATTAAGGATGCAAGATAATCCTAGCCTTGCCAGCATTACGAAGATCCCAGGAATGAATTTTTTAAAAAAAACATTCCTGCAATGCAACAGGCCCTGCATTGAAGTGTCAGCCTGGATTATGAACAGAAGCATGGCTTGAATTCACAGCCTTAGGATTTTCCAGAGATAGCGCTACCCTCATGACAAGGCTGATGCTTAAATAGTCTGTACCTTCGGATCGGCTTCCGGGAGCTCACTGGCTGTTCGTCCGGTATACAGACTTGCTTGAAAATGTGGCAGCACCAAATCTTTCACCGTGCCCCTGCACACCCCCCGCCCCCAGTCTCCCAACCACATATTGCAGTAAAAATCTCAATGTGCCCTTTCGGGCCTTATCTACAAAGAATTTGTGTTTTTAATTGGTTTTACTTTTTACCAAGCCCTTCTGCACTGGGCAAGAGTAGATGGGTGGGAAATCGGGTGCAGAGGCTGAAGGGGGTGGGTGTGGGGGGGAGGTGGGTGTGGGGGGGAGGTGGGGGTGGGGGGGTAGTTGGGGGTGGGGGTGGGGGGGAGGTGGGGGTGGGGGGGTAGTTGGGGGTGGGTGTGGGAGGGAGGTGGTGGCAGGGGTGGGGGTGGGTGTGGGGCGGAGGGGTGGTGACCAAGTGAGCAGGGGAGGCAGCCTCCTCCCTGTAGGCACTTAACACAGCTCGTTAAATAAATGAGCAGCTTGTGGAGCTCGGAGCTGCAATTCCACCTGAATCAGCATTCTCTTCCCAGAATATATGTGCCGTCTCTGGAAACTCTTCCGAAACCCGCTGCTGTTCCAGTCAGAGGGCTCTCTCCCTTCCCCTCTTCCTCCTAGAACTTACTGGTGAGAGTGCTCATCCCGTAACCTCTCCCTGCCAATGTTGTCGGGAGCCGGTGTTACTGCCCATGTGGATCACACACTCTTACGCTTCAGCTGGCGTGGCTAGACTCATACACCACAGAAAGAGGCCGTTTGGCCCATCGAGCCCGTGCCAGCTCTTTAAAAGATCCATCCACTTAGCCCCATTTCCCCCCCCTGCCCTTCCCTTATAGGGCTGTCAGGGAACCTCATTGTAATACATCTGCACATCATTATTATAGGGCAAGCCTGCCGGAATCATCCTCCCGTGCTGCATCATCTCCTCACGTTGGCGGGAAAGCACACCGATGTGTTTCGCAACAGCACATAAGCAACATGCACCTGGCAGGCTGCACTTTACTAGGGACTTTGAGGTTCGTTTGCCTATCTTGCTTTAGGCAGCACTCGCAGTCACCAGCGCCAGGATTCACAGACAGCACCACAACACTTTTAGGGGGGCTCATGGTATGTCTCTACCTCCCAGATCATCCATGTGTGAGAGGCTTTTCAACGGCTGCAGGGCCGGGGCTTGCTTGGGGAAGGGGGATAAGTGGTCTCAGGCAAGGGATAAGGGTGCAGGGCAAGGGCTGTACTGGGGAAGGAGGGTATCCCAGTGTGTGTTAGGGCACATGCTGATCCTTGCAAGTGGCCTCAAGATGGTGAGGGCTGAGGAGGTAGTGCCCAGAGGAGATGAGGCCAGATGGAGATGTGAGGGTGTGTGTGTGAGAGAGTGAGTGGTGATGACCCTTGAGCTGGCAGTGAGTGAGATGCCAGTGAATGTAAGTGTGAGTTTAGAGTGATGAGTTGGTTTCCAAACCCTGGCTGCCCGAGTGAGATCATTCATCCTCCATCTGCATTGGATGGCCGACCTCTTCTGTGCAGCATTGGCACTGACCACCACTGCCATCGCCTACCATGCCAGAGTGGTAAATGTAGCTGCCCATCCTGCAGCCAGAGCGGGAGTAGAGGACGTCACAGTGGGCTTCAGCGGTGTCCAAAAGGCGCTCGAGTGCTGCAGCCTTCTCGCCTTTCTTTGCTGCTGTCCTGGGCTGGAAACATCGAGTGCGATTGTACTTTAAGTGTGTGATGGTGTGGCAGGCAAATGAGAGCCTGCCCACCATGGAAATGGCATGTTTCCTGGGAATGTATGTATGAGTAACGTGGCGAGTTTGGGATGATATGCCATGAAAACCTGCTGTTGCAGCCGGCAAGGAAAGCGTCAATTTATCTGCCCGCTACCACACTTTGTTCAAATCTGGGATGATTGTGCCCGGGGGAATGGAGGAGACTGCAGAGTCAAACAAGGGGAGAGTTTCCTGCATCTCCTCTTTGACGGCAACAACTTGAATTTATATAGCATCTTTATCAGAATAAAACATTCTAATGAGCCACACAGGAGTGTTATCAGACATAAATTGGCACGGAGCTACATAAAGATAATAGGATGGGTGACCAAGCCTTGGTCAGGGAGGTATGGAGTAAGCAGAATTAATAGCGTAAAATCAGATCGAAGAACTCCATTCGATTTTCTTTGATATCCTGATGTACACTCCAGTGCTACTGGGCATAAACCCTGTAACTGCCCCCTCCAGCAACGGTGGTGCCATTGTTTATGCAATAGTCAAACCTATAGATTCAATCTGGCTAGCATCATACACTATCATCCCACACAATGCCCAGGGACCCTTTGAGATCTAGTTGCTCGCCAAGGTCAACAAATTACAACCATTAGGCATAACCAACTCTGTGCTCTCCCCACTCCCCATCCTTCCATCCTCCCCCAACCACCCCCTCTGCGCCCCAAACCCCACCCCCCGCCACACTTCAAGTAGAACATGCTATAGCCTTCCCTTGATTGTATTTTTATTTCTCCTACAACAATCATGTCCGTGATAATATGCTGACCTTAGCATCTGCTAGGAGGTAATTAATAATCTCTGATTTCACAGAGCAGCATATGGTCTGAGAGACAGATTGCACACACACACAGAAATAAGTGCAAAGCTGGAAAAAGAAACCAGCTGCCAGAACCTTACTAAGCTGCATCGTGGGAGCCTGTGTTTTTTTTCTGTGAAAATGTGAATTTCTCATCAAGAATGAGGACATAAGTCACGCCACAACCACAAAGTCAACAGAAACAGACATGCTGTGTTTGAGGGAGGGGTTTACAATAAGGGGACATTGCTTATTAAATGGAAAAAGGTTTAGGATAGAGAGCGAGGGAAACTAGAGAGGATTTTGAATAGTACTAGAGTTGGCGTTTGCAGCTGAGGCCATGTAAGGATTGGAGAATAGGTTAGAAAGGTGGTTGGAGTAATGTGGATTAGCAGGTCTTGGGCAAGTGGAGGTAGGACACACAAAGATGATTAACACTGACTTAAGCGGAACAACCTGTTTCCTAATTTCTTTGTGAAAAATCCCAAGATGGTTCACAGGTGGGTGTTGAACCCAAACAGAATTAGTGAGAAAAGGTAGGGAAGTGAGGTTAAATAACAAGAGAAGCGAGAGCTTGTTAGCGGTAAGGAGCGATGCTGTGAGGCAGAGAGTTTGGATGCAACATAGCACAGAGCTGAAGTCCATCTTCATCATTTATTAATCCTTGGTGCACTGAATTTACAATATTAGAAAGACTTGCATCTAGATAGCAATTTTCATGATCTCAACACATCACAAAGGGCGTTACAGCCAATGAGTTACTTTTGTGAAGTGTAGTCACTATTGTAATGTGGGAAATGCAGAGACCAATTTGCACACAGTAAGGTCCCACAAACAGCCATGCGATAATGACCAGATAATCTGTTTTTTAGATGTTAGTTGAGGGATAAATATTGGCCAGGGCAGCAGGGGAGAATTACTCTTCTTTGAAATAGTGGCATGGCTTCTTTTACATCCACCTGAGAGGGCAAACGGAGTCTCAGTATAATGTCTCTTTGGCCGTGGGGGGACCAAACCACTGGAAGAGGGATTATGGTCTGGCTAATAAAACCTGTGAGACTCTGCAGGATTCAACCTTTTCAGGTTGATTGTTCGCTTCCAGACTCAGGTTTGAGAAACTGCAGCGGTGACAGTCTTTACTTACTTGTAAGTCCTTGCTTGAGCTGCTGGTTAGCTCGGTTAGCTGGATGGACAGCATGTGGATCAGATTAATGCCAACAGTACAGGGTTTGATCCCCATTCTGGCTGAGGTAGATGCCTGTCTCCTTACCGGGGTGGGGGGTTAGCTCAGTTGGCTGAGCAGCTGGTTTGTGTTGCAGAGTGATACCAACAGGGCAGGTTCAATTCCTGTACTAGCTGAGGTCGTCCATGAAGGCCTCACCTTCTCAACCTTACTCCTCACCTGAGGTGTGGTGACCCTCAGGTTAAATTTATCATCACCAGTTGTCTCTCTCTGGCGAGAGAGCAGCCTAAGGTTCCTCTGGAACAATGGAGACTTTCATTTCATTCATCCATAGTAACAGATCAGTGAATAATTGCCAAGGACCTGCCTTAGGACAGAGAACTAGAGAAGTTGTCCTTGCTATGTTTAAGAGTATGACAATGTTCTATCACAGTGTTGGCAGGCTAATACAATTCTATTCTTGCTATGATAAAGACTGGCAGGCCTTGATAAAGAAGAATCATATCGCTTGCTGGTGGTGGCACCTATATCCATTATCAGATAGGTCGGAAACAATACAAGATGAACCAGCATTTCCCTGACAGATTTCTGCAGGCCGCACTCTGCTGCACATTGGCAATATTCCACCCCTTCATAAATTCCTCTCAGGACCAGGATTTCTTAAACTTTGTGCTTATTTTTGGACAAAAAGGGAATTTTTTTTTTGGATACTTATAGGAATCAAGGAATCTGGGAATAGGGCGGGTAAGTAGAGTTGAGGCAGATGATCAGCCATGATCTTATTGAATGTTGGCGCAGGCTTGAGGGGCCAAATGGCCTATTTCTGCTCCTATTTGTTATGCCCTTATTTCTGTGGGCCTTAGGGAATGCATTTGGCGGCGCCTCATTTCTATGAGGAAGCCTGAACCCAGTGTCATTATTAAAAGTACCCATCAAAATCCAGAATTCCTACTCCAGGTGATACACAATTTGGCTCTTTAAAAAACGCAGTCACTTTCCACTATTTCCTGACCTTGGGAATTAGTCCTGTGTTTAAGACATCCTGACATTTCCGATTTTGAGATTAAGATAGCAACAAAATACAGATACTTTTCCCCCCCTCTTCCTTTCTCTCCAATCATATTTTGGTTGCCTCATTGCAGTCCCTCCCCTTATCCTGAGCTCAATGTATCCTTTTCTTCCTGAACGTAAACCCCTCTTGAATTACCTCCATATGCGAGGGACACCATATTGGTGCAAATTGTCAAAGTACTCTGTGAAGTGTTGTTAAAATCTCGTTACTCTGAAAGAGCTGTGCGTTTCTAGCTAGCCCTATAGCAGGTGAAACTCTCCTTCAGCCTTGACTGCAGGAAAAGGCAATGGAGCGGAGAGAGTTTGCGGGGCTCTGAAGAAGTCAGTAGATATGTGGAGCACATTGATGGTCTACTAATCAGTGTAATGGCTGCAAATTATTTGTGCAACTTGTGTATTGGACTCCTCATTCACCAAACTGTTGTAAAAGGTTCCTGTGTGAAGCCAGGTACGTATGTCCCAATGATTGACTGATCGAATCAAACCGCATGTTCCTTCGGTCGCTTGTAATAGGCAGAGTACTTGCCTTCCCCAACCAGGCTGCGTTGGCAAAACCTGAAACAAAGTGTCCCCTGTTAGACATGATTCTGTGATTGGGCAGCACTTGCTTGTCACAGGCAGAATTTGTGTGCTTCATTGTTATTTGTGATCAGTGTTTTAATGTGTGAGTTGAGTGTGTTTTCTTATGCAGACAGCAGTTTGTCCCAATTAAAATGATTCCAGCAGCAAGTTTTTGTGAACTCAAAAATAAAGAAGATGATTTATTAAACCAAACCTTGCCCCAGAGGTTTAAACGTAACATCTCACGCACACACAATCGCACAAACACAAAGATTAGATGCAGATGAAGGAAAAAAAAACAATAAGATTACAATCTGGAATCATTTTGGTCTCTTTTGTAGCAGGCCTGTAGTTTCTTAGGCGAGTGATGCTTTAGCTGGAGGCCTTATAAAAGCAGAGGATTCTGTCAGCTGTGGAGCTTCTTGAGTTACCGGGAGGTCAGCTCTCTGGTGAATTTCGGTTTGGCGGTGGAGCGGGGTTGGGGCGGGGAGTGTCCTTCTCCTACTTTCAAGGTATAGCTGTCTTTATCTTGGCTGCGTAGTTGTCTTGCAGCTGGTTCGATGGTTTTCAGATGGTGTTTCTGATGATATCTGTCCCAGAACAGCTTTTGCTGTTATTTTTTAAAGCAGGTAACAAACATAGCTGCCTTACCCACGTGACCTGTTACAAGCCCAAAGTACTTTTCCAACTAAAGTGGTGTGTTAGACCAATAAACATCCTGGGTTGTGGCTTTTCACACCCTGAGAGTTTCTGACAGCCAAGGTCTTTGTGTTTGGGATGGGGAACCATCACATTGCACTGAAAGGTCGATGAGATCCATTTCATATATGTCTAACATCCATTGAGTTTCAATGCCTCTGTTGTCTACGATGAAGCAGAAAGACGAGTCATCTGGTATGTTGGCCCTTTCTGTTGATGGTCCATCCTTAACAAAGGGCTGTCTGACTTTCACAAGCGGCTGTGATGGTTCATATTTTAATTAGGTATTTGCCTGAGTTTCAGGACTGCCTGGAACTGAATACTGCCAAGTCACGTGTTATGTTACAGCCATACCAAACAGCTTTTGGTGTCCACTTTTAAAAATGTAGCTTTAAAGTTTATTACATCTTCATGCCTGTACCGGGCAGCACTTGTTGAACAGTCCTGAGTGTGCTCATAGCTACACTAACAACCAATGTAAAATAATCAGTTGAGCTTGTAACTTGGCTCATTTACACTTGCTAGAAGCAACACACATTCATATGCAAGGGCCCATTCTCTGCAAACAAAAGCCTTGCACCTTTTCAAATTACCTAGGAGCTTGGGGAGCCTATAGTTCTATTGCTATTCTTCATGGCAACACCTCAGCCAGCCAGAGTCAACTTGCCAAACAATCAACATTCTTTTCTCCCGTAATATAAAATGTGGTGATTTTTTTTAAATTTGGCATTCCTGCATTTGTCCTGATGAGTGCAAGATGAAAAGCTTCAGCAACATGCCTCTCTTTACAGCAAGTTTTGAGCTCTGTACCACCTTTGTGTTGGAGGAAGGGATGTTTTGGGGTGGGGTTTTGCACCAATCCATTGATATTGGCTGGTCTATCTTATACATTCTAGCTGCGAGGTGATGAACTTTTGTATTTCTTGGTTAGGGATATATTTGGTGTCATCACTAATTCAGCCCCATTCAGGCAGCCTCCAGTGGGTTAACACTCATTCCCTTTGTGATTGGCAGGCTGCCTGCCCCCTGTTGGGCTCAGCGAAGCCAAGCAGAAGTGGTAAAAAGGCTATTTTTATTGCGAGATAATATCAATTACAAACTTTGATAAAAATACAGAATGACATGCTGGCAGTATGCAATGATCACTGTACCAGTAGCTACCATGACAGCATTCCCACAAAATCATGTGGATCATTGGGAAATGGTCACTCAGCCGGACAGTCAACACTGAACTCTGATGTTGACCGGCAAGTTGACTCTGTAGCATTAATCTTCCCTGTGGAAGACCAAGAGGAACCCATCTCTGCTTCATCTCATTTGCAGCAGAACAAATGCTTTCTTTTTGACAGAAGATTTTTTTCTCTCCCTCGAAAGGAAACAGGACCCACATTTTGATTCATGTCCTCAGGCAAGTTCCCACTTTTCTCATCTGAGCTCTTGTGTCATCATCATTGGGAATGTCAGTTCTCCGCTGGAATCCCTTAAAACATTTAGATTTTTGGGGGTTTGCGTTGAAATCTTGGCATGGATGCTAGAAAAAAAAGATGGCCTTGCATTCACTTAGCAGCTTGCATAACCTCAGGATGACCCGAAGCACTTCACAGCCGATGAAGTCGTTTTGAAGACTCACTCACTCACTCACTTTTCCAGAACTGCTTCATCCAATTTCGGATCTCAGGGAGTCAGAGCCTATCCTGACAGGCAATGAGCACTAGGCAGGGGATACCCAGGATGGGATGTCAGTCCATCACAGGGCACACACACACCAGGGGACAATTTACCACAGCCAGTCCACCTAACCAGCACATCTTTGGATGGTGGGAGAAAACCAGAGATCCCAGTAGAAACCCACACAGACACAGGGAAGCTCCACACAGACAGACACCCGGGGTCAGGACCAAACCCAGGTCCCTGGAGTTGTGAGGTACCAGCACTGTGCCACCCACTTTTGAAGACTAAATAATAAAAAGACATTTTCAATATTTGGTACCATTTCTTCAGCAGTTAAGACAAGCCATTCCCTGTCGTTGTCGTCCATATTGGCAGAGGACGCCTCAGATTGTTCCATGTTTATCGGGAGTCCCTGGGAGCATGTCAGGATTTGGAAGCAGCTGCTTTTCACTGGGCATCTGAAAGCATTTATGACAGGCAGGTGCCATTTTCCCTGGAGATTCCTGGGAATGGAGTATATTAACGGGATGGCCCCTGCTAAAATTCAAGCTTTGCTTGAGGTCCCATATGTAGAAACATTGGAAAACCCCTGGTGTCTAAACCTCTGGAGTTTGGCAGTAGTTATCTGCCTATAGGCAGGGCCGCTGCTCATTTCTCCCACGCCTCCTGGCCTTGCGCTTTATTTTTCAGATGCATAATAAGAGCCTCCCATTTTCAACATGAATGGGCATTTTTTTTTTATTCATTCAAGGGATGTGGACTTCGCTGGCTGGGTCAGCATTTATTGCCCATCCCTAGCTGCCCTTGAGAAATTGGTGGTGAGCTGCCTTCTTGAACCGCTGCAGCCCCTGTGGTGTAGGTACACCCACGGTGCTGTTGACCAGGGAAGAGAAGTGGTTTTCTGTTGGCTTCCTCATGCGTGCTCAAAGGGAACACAGGACCTCTCCTAGAAGGATCCTCTGCCCGGAAGCAGCTATTGCCCCCTCAAGGCTTCCACCATCATCACTCAAAATTCACTGGTTCCGCCATTGGTCACAACTCGTAACCCTGAACATGGGACCCTCACTTAGGCCTGGGGGAAAGTCACTAAGGGGCAGGGACGACCCCTGAAGTCTCAAGTGACCCTGCTACATGTTTATTTCCAGGCCAGTCCTCAGAATTGCTGCAGCATTTCTAATTGCAGCTGAATAAGTAGAGTCATCTGTTTAAACTCATTTCACTGAGCCCCGCCGCCCCCCCCACCACAACCCCGCCCCCCCACCCCCCCCCCACCCCCCTACCCCGGCAACTCCTTTTTGAATATTTTCCATTATAAGCACTTCATTCAGTTCTGTTTTAAACGACGTTCCAGTCACTAGCTCAATAGCCACTTGTAACAGAACAGTCAAATGTTCTAATGACCATCTACATGAAAACTAAATCATTTATCTGTAATGATCCTGATTGTGTGCTTTTATTATTAATTCACCAAACCATGGAGACAATCATTCACTAATTGCCCTCTCAAAACAATACATAGTTTGAAAGCCCCTTAATCGACCCTGTTCAACCTTTTCTGTTTTGGGAAATTAAAGCACGTTTTTGAAGTCTTGTTCCGAACCACAGGCTCCCATTTATAGTATCATTCCAGTGAATCTTCGCTATACCCTTTCCAAATCTCCAACCTCCTTCCTATAATGGAATGCCCTGGAATAAATGCATACTCCAAACTATAACCTGACCAACACCATGGACAATAAGATAAGACTTAAATGCTTCCATAGCGTCTTTTATGGCCTGAGAATGTCTCAAAGCACTTGGCAGCCAGTGGAGTACTTTTCCAGTGTTTGTCACTGGAAAGAAATGTAAGAAATGCTGAAGCCAATTTATCGAGGTCCCACAAAAAGCAGTCAGTTGATGGCCAGATAACCTGTCCTGTATGATGTTGACTGAGAGAGAAATATTGGCCAGGACACCAGGGAGAAATTTTCTGCTGTGAATTTCTTGGGATAGAAACATATTCAGCCAGAGACATTTAGAATTTGAACTGCATGAGCTATTAAACATGAATCCTTTATTAACTCTCCCTAGCAGACTCCCTCTGTTGGTATATGTGTGTATGGTAGTCTCCAGTGGAAAATGCACATTGCAATTTTCATTACACTACACCCAATCTTCTTTGAATAGTGCCATGGAAGGTTTTACGCCCACCTGAGCCAGCAAACAGAACCTCAGTTTAACATTTCACCTGAAAGACAGCACCTCCTACAGTGCAGTACTCCTTCGGTACTGCAGTGGCATGTCACCTAGTTCATGTGCTCAAATGTGGGCAAATTCAACATCAATTCCTTGCTTTTGTGTTCGGGTCCCTGATATAAACCCCAAAATCTCATCTTCTGTTTTCTATGCTGTATGGTTTAGTGAAATAGTAAACGAAGGACATAACTGCACAAATCCCCAAACACACTCTAACCAAGAACCACCAATCTGAAAAACATCCATTCACTCGTACATCATGTTTTCTACCCACGCGGACAAGATGTGACTGACAGGATAAAACCTTCCCTTCCATCCAACCATCCTACACAATGTGATGCCATGTGTATCACAATATACCCACCCCACCCCATCTGAAACCATGTGATCTCCTGCAGGTGGCAAATATATGGATTAAAAAAAACCAATGTTGCCAAATTTGGGGAGGGATTGGAAAATCTGGGAAATTCCTCTCCGACCCATCAAGCTGACTGGAATGAGTCTTGCCTACGCCTCTGTCCTGAGCTGATATGTAGGAGAGTTGATTTGGATCTGCTCTGAAGGAGGATCCAGTACGTTGGCAAACTTTCAACCACAAATAACCGTTGAAGCAACGAGGGAAGGAAAACAAGAAAGTGCCTTTCAAATATTCAGGATGTCTTCAAAGCACTTGGCAGCTAATGAAATACTTTTGAAGCATAGCCACTGTTCTAATCTGAGCAGAAAGGGGCAAGTAATCCCTTACATGAATGATTACAGTTTGGCTTTAGGGTGAAGAGTTGATATTCTTTAATTTGGATTATTTTTCTTGTAGAGTAAGACAGTAGACAGTTTGTTTGATCCATTGATGTTCATGAAGAATTGATGTCGACTTTGGAGCAAGGTTTATTTCAGTTATTGGTGAAGGAAGGAATTTTATTGAGCTTTTCTAAAGCCCCACCCTTGTGACATGTTCTGAATCTTCCCTCCCAGCAGACAGAACTAGGTGCTGGTTTGTGCATGCAGTCTAATCATTTTGAGCTCCGGCTCCTGGAATAGGCAGCTTCCTTCAGAGATGTACTCTTCATCACTGATGAACACCTTCAGACCCGTCTGTAAAGCAGCCAGTGTGAGGGACAATTCAGCTGCCTCGTGCACACTGCTGGAGACGTTGTGTACCCTGTATTTGTGCTGTTGAGATAAGGTGAGGGGGAAACATTAAATGGCCTTTACTGCTCAGTTAACTTTCTGACTTGATACCTTCAGTGTTGTCTTACTCAGCTTCTGGGGATGGGCCTAATGGAGAAGCAGGATGACCTTGTAGGAAGCAGTTAACTAAATGCCGTTACTTAGTGGTGTAAGCTGCAGCTCTCTGATCATGGGAACATTTCAAGTCAATCACAGTGGAATTCAGTCCAAAGTCTGATTTATGGCTGTGTCGATTGGCAGCACTCTTCCCAACCAGAATGGAGATGATTAGTTAATTTCCCTGCCAATCACACTGCTGTAAGTGACAGAGAATGATTTTACATGGATAATCTGTATTATGTGACCATCCTTCACTTATTGCATATTACTGGAGAAAACGCACTGCTTTCATTGGGAGACTTTGCTGTAGTTTCAGTCACAAGTGCCGTTAGCTGTTGTTCGCTCGTGGCCCTTTGTAAGTTATCTCTGTATACTGTTGCAGTGCTTTGTTTAAGCATAAACAGCAGCATTGTCCATTTGGGGCAAATGGCCTGTTTCTGTGCTTCCCATTCTGATATTTCTAAGTAATGGCTAGCCTACAGAGGAGGGCCTATCAGTTCCTGGTGTCAATGATGCTTACCTTTTTTTATTCACTCATGGGATGTGGGCTTCGCAGGCTGGGCCAGCATTTATCGTCCATCCCTAAATGCCCTTGAGAAGATGGTGGTGAGCTGCCTTCTTGAGCCACTGCAGTTCATATTGTGTAGGTACACCCACAGTGCTGTTAGAAAGGGAGTTCCAGGATTTTGACCCAGTGATAGTGAAGGAACGGCGATATATTTCCAAGTCAAGATGGTGAGTGGCTTGGAGGGGAATTTCCAGGTGGTGGTGTTCCCACTTATTTGTTGCCTTTGTCCTTCTAGATGATAGTGGTCGTGGATTTGGAAGGTGCTGTTGAAGGAACCTTGGTGAATTCTTGCAGTGCATCTCGTAGATGGTACACACTGCTGCGTCGATGGTGGAGGGAGTGAATTTTTGTGGGTGTGGTGCCAATCAAGCGGGTTGCTTTGTCCTGGATGGTGTCAAGCTTCTTGAGAGTTGTGGGAGCTGCATTCATCCAGGCAAGTGGAGACTATTCCATCACACTCCTGACTTGTGCCTTGTAGATGGTGGACAGGCTTTGAAGAGTCAGGAGGGGAGTTACTCGTCGTAAGATTCCTAGCCTCTGACCTGCGCTTGTAGCCACAGTATTTATATGGCTAGTCCAATTCAGTTTCTGGTTAATGGTAACCATCAGGATGTTGATAATGGGGGATTCAGTGATGGTAATGCCATTGAACGTCAAGGGGTGATGGTTAGATTCTCTCTTGTTGGAAATGGTCATTGCCTGACACTTGTGTGGTGTGAATGTTACTTGCCACTTGTCAGCCCAAGCCTGGATATTGTCCAGGTCTTGCTGCATTTGGCCATGGACTGCTTCAGTATCTGAGGAGTTGCAAATGGTGCTGAACATTGTGCAGTCATCAGCGAACATCCCCACTTCTGACCTTATGATGGAAGGAAGGTCGTTGATGAAGCAGCTGAAGATGGTTGGGTCGAGGACACTACCCTGAGGAACTGATAGGGCACAGGTAGTAGCATTGATCCCTTGGAACATCTAGCTGTTATACTGAGTTGGGATTGATTTCCCTGGCCCTGTCCTGAAATTAGTCTCATGATACTTCTCCAGGTTTTGCCCTTTTTATTCCTCAGCTGTTAACGTTATTTGGTGAACATGGGGGGAAATGGTGGAGGATGATCCTCTGAATGCAGAGGCTGGTGGGTGAGAAATGAGGACAAGGGGGACCCTATCATGGTTCTGGGAGTGAGGACAGAGGTGTGGGAGATGGGTCGGACACAGCTGAGGGCCCTATCAACCACAGTGTGGGGGGAACCCTCGGGTAAGGAAAAAAGAAGACATGTCAGCAGAACTGTTTTGGAAGGCAGCATCATTGGAACTGATGCGACTGAGGTGGAGGGACTGAGAGAATGGGACGGAGTCCTTACAGGAAGCGGGGTGTGAGGAGCTGTAGTCGAGGTAGCTGTGGGAGTCGGTAGGCTTGTAATGAATATTAGTGGACAGTCTATCACTAAAAATTGAGACAGAGAGGTCATGGAAGGGAAGGGAAGTGTCGGAGATGGACCATGTGAAAGTGATAGAGGGGTGGAAATTGGAAGCAAAATCAATAAATTTCTCCAGGTCCAGACAAGAGCATGAAGCGACACTGAAACAGTCATCGATGTATCAAAATAAGACCTGTGGTAGGGGGCTCGTAGGTCTAGAACAAGGAACGTTCCACATACCCCACAAAAAGACAGGCATAACTGGGAAACATGACATCTTTGTCAAATTTCTCCTGAGCTCCCACCTATTCCTGACCTTCTATTTTGCTCCACCCGCCTCTCTTCACCAGTATAAGACCCATCACATTTCTACTTCTCTTTAGCTCCGATGAGTCATACAGTCTCAAAACGCCAGCTCTGTTTCTCTCTCACAGAGGCTGCCAGACCTGCTGAGTTTTTCCAGCATTTTCTGGTTTTATTTAACATTATTTAGTATTGCAGAGAGCAAGGTTGCCATGCTGGGCCCACTCTACTTCACCCAGATGGCATGGGTATTGTCAAACTGTGATTGTTTTTATTTGAGTAAATAGATTGGAACTGTTAACACAACTAAACTTGAGTCTATGGAGGGTTATAGCCCTGAGCTATCATTGCCAGGATCCTTGGAGCTGTTAAATGGCCAGACTTGTAACCTGAATAACAGTACCCGCAGATGAAAGAAACCTTTAAAAGATTACCTAAAGTCATGCAAGGTTGGCACCCAGCTGTAAGAAGCTTTATTACATTCATTGGCAGTCTCTCCTGGCAAAGCCCCTGGCATATGTAGTATCCCTCCTCATCAATAGCAGCATCTGTTCTTGATTTTACCTCACAGGCCTCTGTCAAACACCCATAAATAATTCTGTACATGAGACATAAACTCGTTTGACTGCTGCCTGTTACCTTGTGACCTGGCCCTCAAAGCATTCCTTCAATGTGGCCTTTGTCAACAGAAACTACACATTTGGTAATCGATGATGGGAATGGGCAGGAAAACTGGAGGAAAAGGAAGTCCTGCAGCAAACGCTGTAGTCCTGGCCGCAGGCAAATGTGCAGTAATGTAGACGTTGCTGCTGTTGAGATTGGGTTGGTTTGACTTTCAGGCTGTCCTTCGTTAAATTACTTACATTGTAGTACTACAGCATTAGCTAGCTGTTATCTTTCTGTAAAGTATTCAAACATTCTCTTGGCAGCACAGAACTTAAATCTTGCTGGAAAGAGAGACATGTCAAAGCTTTTCGTCTTGCACTCATCAGGACAAATGCAAGAATGCCAGATTTCTAACGATCACAACAATTTATACCACAGGAGAAAAGGGTGCTCAGAATGTGGCTCATTTACACTTTTTAGAAATGACATTCATTCATACATAGGGCCCTGTCCTCCGCAAATAAAAGGAATATGTTCAAGCTTTGCACCTTTTTTGAATTACCCGGGAGCTTGAGGAGCTGAGAGTTCCCTGCTGCTTCCTCCATGGAAATGCCTCAGCTGATCAGAGTCAACTTGGCCAACCAATCAGCATCCTTTACCCCTGTAGTAAAAATTGTCATGATCCTTTGAAATTTGGCATTCTTGCATTTTTCCTGATGAGTGCAAGACGAAAAGCTTCAGCAACATGTCTCTCTTTTCAGCAAGATGTAAAGTATTTGGTGTCGACAGTTCTCCCACATTCTACCCTCTCTAATTATGATATTATCTTCACTTCCTGCTGTATTACTAGAATGCACATCTTCCCAGCCCATTTCCTGTCTTTGCCCCTTGGCGGTTAACACAAAAAGCCATATAATTATCTAGCAGCTTCATAACGTTTCCATAAATAAACAAACCACGTTACTTTTTGGATATACAAGTTGTTATGGCTGTAAATACAGCAGCCATTCTATGCACAGAAAGATTCCACAAACAGTACAGGAAAGCGTGCAAAGTGGATGAGTTTCTGCAGGTGTTGTTTGAGGGAGGAACACTGGCCATCCCTCTGCTCTCCCTTCAATAGTCCCTTGAAACCCTGAACATCCAGCTGATGAGGGAAGGGGAACTCAGTTTAACATTCTCCTGCTAAGGACAGTGCGCTGCTCCCTCAGTGCTGCACAGAAATATCTGCTCAGGTTGTGTGTTCAAAGCTCAGGCACGAGACTTAATCCCGCTGTTTATAACTAAGGAGATGAGAAAGGCCACAAAATGAATCAAGCTGACGCTTGTCACTGCTTTGTTTAATATAATCACTAATCCAGAGTTAACGTCTTATATCCTTGCAAAACCATATTGCCTGCTGAGTGGGGGAGTGGGGGTGATGTCAAGCGGCGATGATAGCAGGAGTGAAGCAAGAGTGGCCGTGCTTCAGGAGGGGTTGGGAGAGGGGCTGAAGAAAATGGGAGAGGGGCTGAAGGTGGTAGGAGAGGGGCTGCAGGTGGTGGGGGGTGGGGGGTGGAGATGGTGGGAGAGGGGCTGAAGGTGGTGGGGGGTGGGGGGTGGAGATGGTGGGAGAGGGGCTGCAGGGGGTGGGGGGTGGAGGTGGAGATGGTAGGGGGTGGGGGTGGAGATGGTGGGAGAGGGGCTGAAGGTGGTGGGGGGTGGGGGGTGGAGATGGTGGGAGAGGGGCTGCAGGGGGTGGGGGTGGGGGTGGAGATGGTGGGGGGTGGGGGTGGAGATGGTGGTAGAGGGGCTGCAGGGGGTGGGGGTGGGGGTGGAGATGGTGGGAGAGGGGCTGCAGGGGGTGGGGGTGGGGGTGGAGATGGTGGGGGGTGGGGGTGGAGATGGTGGTAGAGGGGCTGCAGGGGGTGGGGGTGGGGGTGGAGATGGTGGGAGAGGGGCTGCAGGGGGTGGGGGTGGGGGTGGAGATGGTGGGAGAGGGGCTGCAGGGGGTGGGGGTGGGAGTGGAGATGGTGGGGGGTGGGGGTGGAGATGGTGGTAGAGGGGCTGCAGGGGGTGGGGGTGGGGGTGGAGATGGTGGGAGAGGGGCTGCAGGGGGTGGGGGGTGGAGGTGGTGGGAGAGAGGCTGCAGGGGGTGGGGGGTGGGGGTGGAGATGGTGGGAGAGGGGCTGCAGGGGGTGGGGGTGGGAGTGGAGATGGTGGGGGGTGGGGGTGGAGATGGTGGTAGAGGGGCTGCAGGGGGTGGGGGTGGGGGTGGAGATGGTGGGAGAGGGGCTGCAGGGGGTGGGGGTGGGGGTGGAGATGGTGGGAGAGGGGCTGCAGGGGGTGGGGGGTGGAGGTGGTGGGAGAGAGGCTGCACGGGGTGGGGGAGAGGCTGCAGGGGGTGGGGGGTGGGGGTGGAGATGGTAGGGGGTGGGGGTGGAGATGGTGGGGGAGAGGCTGCAGGGGGTGGGGGGTGGGGGTGGAGATGGTGGGAGAGGGGCTGCAGGGGGTGGGGGGTGGAGGTGGTGGGAGAGGGGCTGCAGGGGGTGGGGGTGGGGGTGGAGATGGTGGGAGAGGGGCTGCAGGGGGTGGGGGGTGGAGGTGGTGGGAGAGGGGCTGCAGGGGGTGGGGGTGGGGGTGGAGATGGTGGGAGAGGGGCTGCAGGGGGTGGGGGGTGGAGGTGGTGGGAGAGAGGCTGCACGGGGTGGGGGAGAGGCTGCAGGGGGTGGGGGGTGGGGGTGGAGATGGTGGAGAGGGCTGCAGGGGGTGGGGGGGGTGGAGATGGTGGGGGAGAGGCTGCAGGGGGTGGGGGGTGGAGGTGGTGGGAGAGAGGCTGCACGGGGTGGGGGAGAGGCTGCAGGGGGTGGGGGGTGGGGGTGGAGATGGTAGGGGGTGGGGGTGGAGATGGTGGGGGAGAGGCTGCAGGGGGTGGGGGGTGGAGGTGGTGGGAGAGGGGCTGCAGGGGGTGGGGGTGGGGGTGGAGATGGTGGGAGAGGGGCTGCAGGGGGTGGGGGTGGGGGTGGAGATGGTGGGGGGTAGGGGTGGAGATGGTAGGGGGTGGGAGTGGAGATGGTGGGGGAGAGGCTGCAGGGGGTGGGGGGTGGGGGTGGAGATGGTGGGAGAGGGGCTGCAGGGGGTGGGGGTGGGGGTGGAGATGGTGGGAGAGGGGCTGCAGGGGGTGGGGGTGGGGGTGGAGATGGTGGGAGAGAGGCTGCAGGGGGTGGGGGGTGGAGATGGTGGAGAGGGGCTGCAGGGGGTGGGGGTGGGGGTGGAGATGGTGGGAGAGGGGCTGCAGGGGGTGGGGGGTGGAGGTGGTGGGAGAGGGGCTGCAGGGGGTGGGGGGGTGGAGGTGGTGGGAGAGAGGCTGCACGGGGTGGGGGAGAGGCTGCAGGGGGTGGGGGGTGGGGGTGGAGATGGTAGGGGGTGGGGGTGGAGATGGTGGGGGAGAGGCTGCAGGGGGTGGGGGGTGGGGGTGGAGATGGTGGGAGAGGGGCTGCAGGGGGTGGGGGGTGGAGGTGGTGGGAGAGGGGCTGCAGGGGGTGGGGGTGGGGGTTGAGATGGTGGGAGAGGGGCTGCAGGGGGTGGGGGGTGGAGGTGGTGGGAGAGAGGCTGCACGGGGTGGGGGGTGGGGGTGGAGATGGTAGGGGGTGGGGGTGGAGATGGTGGGGGAGAGGCTGCAGGGGGTGGGGGGTGGGGGTGGAGATGGTGGGAGAGGGGCTGCAGGGGGTGGGGGGTGGAGGTGGTGGGAGAGGGGCTGCAGGGGGTGGGGGTGGGGGTGGAGATGGTGGGAGAGGGGCTGCAGGGGGTGGGGGTGGGGGTGGAGATGGTGGGGGGTAGGGGTGGAGATGGTAGGGGGTGGGAGTGGAGATGGTGGGAGAGAGGCTGCAGGGGGTGGGGGTGGGGGTGGAGATGGTGGGAGAGGGGCTGCAGGGGGTGGGGGTGGGGGTGGAGATGGTAGGGGGTGGGAGTGGAGATGGTGGGAGAGGGGCTGCAGGGGGTGGGGGGTGGAGGTGGTGGGAGAGAGGCTGCACGGGGTGGGAGAGAGGCTGCAGGGGGTGGGGGGTGGGGGTGGAGATGGTGGGAGAGGGGCTGCAGGGGGTGGGGGGTGGAGGTGGTGGGAGAGAGGCTGCACGGGGTGGGAGAGAGGCTGCACGGGGTGGGGGAGAGGCTGCACGGGGTGGGGGAGAGGCTGCAGGGGGTGGGGGGTGGGGGTGGAGATGGTGGGGGGTGGGGGTGGAGATGGTGGGAGAGGGGCTGCAGGGGGTGGGGGTGGGGGTGGAGATGGTGGGAGAGGGGCTGCAGGGGGTGGGGTGTGGAGGTGGTGGGAGAAAGGCTGCAGGGGATGGGGGGTGGGGGTGGAGATGGTTTGGGTGGGAAGTTTCCACTCGCAGCCACCCTCATTAAATGGCGTTGAATCATAGCCTGTCAGCAATCGATGCTAAAATGCAAGTTGTCATGACAAATGTGAAAATTATAGGATGGACAGAAGCACAGCTCACTCGATCAGGATTAAAGGACATCAGAAGCATGTACACTCCTGTTAACATTCTCAAACCACTTAGACTTCAGAGCCCCTCGGTTGAATTACAGCCTCATAAACTCCCTCCCAGGTACCTGTCATCCTATACATACACTTGTCAGCACTGAACCACTTTGATGCGATCATTTATTTATTAAAGATATTTCCACAGGAACTCTCATTTAAGCTTGTTAACAATGGGCTGATGCCTAGGGGCAGTGAGCAGATACAGTGTAGAACATGAGACAGAGTCGGCACAGCGCTGGTTGACAGGATGTAATCCAATCTTTCAGAGCTCGGCGTCGCTGCCGTTTCAGTAGAATGTGTAAAGCTTTACTGGGTAATCCAGAGGCTGGCTGGTTGGACTGCCTATGGTCGGCATTGGATTCTGTGGGGCTTTCATTCCCACTGCAACAAAGAATCTTCCATAAGATAGATTCAGATGAAGAAGATTCATCTGGCCGGTCTCATACAGCACAGGAGGAGGCCATTCAGCCTATTGAGTCCATGCTGGGTCTCCGTAGAGCAATCCAGTCCGTCCCATTCCCCCGCTCTATCCCTGTAGCCCTGCAAGTTTATTTTTCTCACGTGTCCATCTGATTTCCTTTTGAAATCTTGAATGTGGTTTAATGTTCCACGTTGATTTAGCCTGGATTATGGGAGAACGATGTGTACCAAACTCTGCCTTTCGTATGAGGTGTCACTATGAGCAGAGGAGCTCTGAGACAGTCTGCAGAACAACTCATGTAACAGTAAAATTATTAAAAGCAAAAGACTTGTATTTATGCAACATCTTTCATGACATCAGGGTGACCCACACCTTTAAGTCAATGGAGCTCTTTTTAGATAATTGTCACTGTGTCATGGAGGAAATGTGGCAGCCAATCTGTGCAGCAAGCTCCCACAGACAGAAATGTGCAAATGACCACATAATGTGTTAATAATGTTGACTGAGGGATAAATAACCCCTTTCCCTATTTCTCTTCAAAAAAATGCCATAGAATCTTTTATGCTCACCTGGGCCGATCTCGGTACCACCGACTGTGCAGCACTCCTTCAGTACTGCCTCGGTGAAGTGCTCAATGGTCATCTCTGTCACGCCCTTTCTGAAGGTGACATCTTGTGGCTTCTCTCCAGGATTTGAAGGCTTTCCTCGTGTCTCCTGACCAGGGCTAAGCATGTGTGTGCAGTGAGGGGGATTTGGAAGCCAATGGCTAACACTGTGACAACGGTGCCTTTCCCATCCTGGCAGTGTTAATTCCTGATGGTATAGGGAGATACAGACAAACAAAAATTGTGTTCTCCTCCATTCCACATCCAGAAACAGCCACTTGCGCCTTTGTCTTTAACTCTGTAAAACATGCTTCACATAAACCTAATCAGACAAAAATTGACACCGTGCCAAAGAAGGAGATTTTAGGACAGGTGCCCAAGAGCTTGGCCAGCCTTCCATTTTCTACCCTCTGTAAACTTGAGGTCATCCAAAGCTCCACTGCCTATGCCCTAACTCACAACAATTTCCATTCACGCATCACCCCTCTCCTTACTGACCTACATTGGCTGCCAGTTAAGCACTACCTCAATTTTAAAATTCTCATCCTTGTTTTCTAACTGCTCCATAGCCTCACTCCTCCTCACCTCTAAGCTCCTTCAACCTTACAACCCTCCGAGATCTCGGCGTCCCCTCCGATTCTGGCCGCTTGAGCATCTCCGATTTTTTTAATCACGCCGTGCTTTCAGCTGCCCAGGCCCCAAGCTCCGCCATTCCCTCCTTAAACCTCTCCGCTTCTCGACCTCTCTCTCCTCCTTTCAGATGCCCCTTAAAACCTGCCTCTTTGGCCCTCTGCCCTGATACCTCCTTACGTGAGTCGGCATCAAACTTTCTCCAGCAACACTCCTGTGAAGCACCTTGGGACATTTTATTAAAGGCGCTATAAAATTATAAGCTGTTGGTGGCATTATTGAAAGTTTCAAGGAGTATGTTTAAGAAGGAGAGGGAGTTGGAGGGGCAAGGTTAAACCTCATTTAACTTTAATCTTTCGGGACTGCTATTCCACACACTGGAAGTAGAGTTATTGCAAACCCAAAGACTGATCAGTAAAGTTTGCAGCATTGTTACTAAGTTTTGCCCAAAGCGTCAAAAATCCACTCCCCTATTCTGCACCCCACCTGTTCTAGCACCGTGAAATAAATATCAGGGTTGAAACATTTGGTGCAAATATTTATCACTTTCAGATGTCGGCCACACACTTAGAGCTACAGGATGTAAAATAAATCCTGCAAGGTCTTGTTTTGTAAACCCCGACTCAACTGTTGTAACCAAAAAAAAAAGGAAGCCAACGAGGAGTCCATTCCTCCTACCATCTTAGAACCTTGTTTCTCAGGTGCTTAAGACTTGCTCTGTGGCTCATGCGATGACACAGGTTTCCTTCCACAGCCCAGTATTGTAAGCAAGTGATGCTGCCAAGGAATTCGTGGCTCTGTGCTGCACAAGAATATGGATCATTACATTCCTAACTCATTGAATTCCCCTCGTCTTTCCCCATTTGCGTTTGCTCCAAACATTCAGCTGTGCCAAGGAACGTGGTTCACAGCCAAAATCAGATCTCACTTTCCAACAATTTGTTTTCCATGAGGACCCAACATTGGGAAAGGAAAGTGAGGGCTGAGGTATGCTGGAAATGTGGGCACGATGCACTGCTGGACCAGTGATCCCATGGCGGAAGTTCAGCAAGAGCGTTCATTTGCAAGTGCCAGCCCCCATCTCCTCCCGTCCGCCCACCATCTTCAAATCCAATCACACGGAGGAGGCTTGAAACCAAAGCCCTTGTTTTAAGGGGGAGAGAGGCGGAGAGGTTTGGTGGGGGAATTCCAGAGAAGAGGATCTATACAGTATGGCCACCGATGGTGAGGTGAATAATGGGAGGGGATGTCCCAGGAGTCAGGGTTAAAAGTGCACAGAGGTTCTAGAGGAAGTTGCAATGGTGGGAAAGGCCTAACATGCAACATTCTGCATCTTTTTTTCACTGTTAATCTCCAGCAGCCCTCCCAGCTTTGATGGCCATCATTGCTGGAGGGTCAGTACTTAACAATCCATTGGTGTCAAGTAACAACCAAGGGGGGAGGACAGGAGTCCAGGGTTACAAACTTTCAGAGACTTTGAAAGTCAAACGACTTTCCCATCGCCTTTACTGGATGAAAGTGCAGCACAAAACCAGGGTGTGTCTCAGTAAATCTTGCAAGCCTTTATCCTCAAGCTGTTGTTCTTTCATCATCCTATTACAGTTAAAGGAGCTTTTTAATTAAACTCTCAGTGTTTTACCCACAAGAGCGTCAGATGTTGCAGATGCTTTTAAAGTTGGCAGCCTCTAATTTTCATTTCTCCTGGTTTTTTTCAACCCCCTGACATTCATTTTCTCACACTGTGTTTCACTGCCTTGTGTTTAAGGAAATGGGTTGACGATTTTTAAAATTCCAAATGTATGACAGGGCTGTTCAGACCTGTAAAGTGACAGATGTTTCCTTGTCCTTCTGAATGCACTTTTTTCTTTTTTTCCCTCAAGTGAACAATCAGTGAGTCTTTAACTGCAGAGATGAGAAGTTAATAAGTGAGTGTGGTAGTGGATGCTGTGTTGCCATGGTTGACTGGGTAACGGCAGTGAATCTTTGCTTGCTGTGCATATCTTGTGACCTAGGTACAGCACAGCAACTTGAATCACAGGAACATGTTTAGTTAAGAGGTAAATGTTGTCCAGGTCACCAGGGAGAACTCCCCAGCTTTCCCTCAAAAACAGTGGCCCTGAAATCTTTTATGTTCACTTGAGAGGGCAAATGGGGCCTCAGCTTAACGTCACATCCAAAAGACAACACCTCCGACAGTGCAGGTCTCCCTCAGTACTGCACTGGGAGTGTCAGCCTAGATTTTATGCTCAAGTCTCCTGAGTGCGGGTTGAACTCACAACCTTCTGACTCAGAGATAAGAGCACTACCCACTGAGACACGGCCCATTAGGGTGCCAAGGTAGAAGGGAATGAAGGGTGGCAGGTGAAGTACACAGATGCCAGGCAAGAGCACTTCTGTTTATCATCAACCCGTACATGTCAGGGTAGATTTGGCATCCCTCGTCCGCATTTGTTGTAGATGGAGGCATGTGAGGTGGTGGTGGGGGTGGGGGGGCGTTGGTGTGGTGGTGCGGTGAGGGGGTCTGGTGGTTAATCCACTGCAATCTCCTTGGTAATCAGACTGGGAAGCCAAGGATGGAGATGGGTTCATCGAATGATTCCTGTGGGACACAGAGAGGACAGTCTCCTGGAATATTGTTTGCTTACGCCCCAATCTGTAGTCAGGAGGGAGACGGTTTTGTATGACACAGATCAATTGCTCGTCACAGCAACTCAGGCTGATTAATTACCCCTTGCAAACCTTCCCTGAAATTCTGGCTGATGCTCATTGAGCGGCTATTTCCTTTTTGCCCTGCGTAGAATATGCAAAACACCAGCAACGCAGTGAAAGGTTAAAGGATATTGAAATTCATCCCAAATTATTATGAATGCCCATTTAATTGAAGATTGCAGCAGCTGCTTCATATTAATCAGTATGAGGTTGCCATTAGCTGTATCAGGCAGGACTGGAGTGCAATGAGTGTTATTTACCTAGCAAAGGGTTAATAATTTAATTTTGAGTGAAGGGTATTGATTGCACCGTGATCTTGTGGAGCAGGGACAGGTAAAGAAAAATGTTTTTAATTACCAAGCATCCTAATCCCTGGTTATGATTTGTTTAAATATATATTTTATTAATTAGCAAAAGCAATCCTGTCCTGCCATTTGCAAATGACATTCTTCATTCTCTACCCACCTTTTGACATTTTCTCTGACAGCTTTTTGTCCTGAGTTTAGACTGGTGATCAAGTACAATTCCAAGGGAGCTGGAGTTCTTTGGAACTCTGCTGTCTGCTCGAGGAACTCTCCTCCTTTCAAGTGGGGGAGAGTCAGAGAGGTTTAGTGGGGGAATTCCAGAGATTAGGATCTATTCAGCATGGCCAGCAATGGGGAGGTGAATAATGGGAGGGGGTATCCCAGGGGTCAGGGTTAAAAGGTGCACAGAGGTCCTAGAGGAGGTTACAGTGATGGGGAGGGTGTGGTGAGGCCGTGGATGGATTTGAACAAGAGAACAAGAATTTTAAAATGGAGGCATTGGTGAACAAGGAACAAACGTTAAGTCAGCAATGCATGATAAAGATGGAAGGTGTGAGCAGTGAGTAACCATAACAGGTCAGAAAAGCCCCAGAACTGATCCTGCAACTTTGATGAGTTAATTTAATCTCATTTGGGACAGTGAAAGTCACTCAATATTTTGGGAGGAGCTGCCATTCCTAATTGCAGCTCACTGACCCCGAGCAAGAAGAGGAGCAGGCTCAACCGTGATGCCGCCTCTAGTTGGAACAACGCCGCTGAAGATTTGTACATCAATGTGGCTTTTTTGGTGCACTGGGGTGTTGCGATGTGACTGGGGCCCTCGACCATGGCCCAATGTTTCCAGGAAACGGCGGGCGGGAGTAACGATGGGAGTGAGGGGGAGTGAATTATCATCACTGGAGAAAACGGGAGCTTGTTGATGCCCTGTTGACCTCTGGCAATTCCACATTGGAATGAGTTCTCAGTCGACGAGCACTGGGAGCAGGGAAAACCGAGATTACAAATCAAGCCAGGCCACCCCTCACACATTTTCCGATGGACTGATAGCTGGGCTGATCACTGACCAACGAGGAGAATGTTTCCTGAGCCTCCTGGTCAAATGTGGATGAGGAGCTGGAGTGAAATCAGGGTGAGGCAGTGATGTGGCATTGATCGAATTTCACAGTACAGAGGTTTTCACAAAAAAAACTGCTTCACTTATTCCCCTGGAGCACCTAGCTGTTTGTATCTATATGTAATATTTGCATATTTAACTTTATCTTTGCTGCCATCTGTTAACCTATCTCTGTTGGCCTGTCAACGTATATCTAAATATTTTTTGGTAACATTACACTCAAAAGTTACTGCAGGAAGGTGATGAAAGTCGATCTTATTTTGCAATACCAGTTCAACTCTCTTATCGATTATCTCAGAGCATGCACTAAGGGCTATTGACTGGGCTGCTAAATTTAATTTTAAAAGGTAAGGTTATGAATCAGGCAAGTTGAAATGCTGCCAACATGCTCTCCTCACAGTACAAGGCTTGGTACCATTGCAGAACCATACAGGGGAAGTCTCCTGCTAGCTCATTCCTGGGACATTGCATCATGAGAAATGGGTAGCAGTGGCCTTATTGGGGTTGAGGTCAATAGTTGCTATTGGTGATGCGTTAAATCCCTCTACCCATCATTTTAATAAAGGCGATTTTTTTTTGCCAAGCTCAGCACGCACTCAACTCTGTAGGAACAGGAGGAGGCTATTCAGCCCCTTGCGTCTGTTTCACCATTCAGTGAGATCCTGAATGGTCTTTATCTTGACTCCATCCACCTGCCCTGGCTCTATGCCCTTTTGTACCCATGGCTATTGAAGACTCTATCCATCTCAGATTTAAAATGATTGGGCTAACGTCTCCTGCTCTTTGATGGATGGGATTCCACACTTTCAGCAACCTTTGCATAAAGAAATATTTCCTAACGTCTGAATGTTCCAGCTCACAGCTTCAAGCCCCACACTGAAATCTTATAGTCTGGGCTGACAGCACACTCCAGTGCAGTACTGGGGGAGTGCTGGACTGTTGGAGGAGCCTGCTAATCAGAGGCTTTGCCTGACGGTTCAAATAGACGGGGACAAACCTCATGGAAAGAATTTTATGCTCCCTCACTGGGGGGAGCACAAAGTTGACAATAACGGATCGCCTCCGGGTTCCCGCCCACCCTGACCACACACTGAGTTTATGCTGTGCCGGGCAAGGCCTCTGACAGGAAACTCGCCCTCCCCCCAATTGAGGCCCTTAAGTGGCCAATTATTGACTGTTTCCTACCCAGCTTCAATCTTTAGGCTGGTGGGAAGATTCAACCTCAGTGGGAGAAGCCTGAAATACAACAAAGTTGTATTTTGGGCAGGGAGCCTCCATCTGAAGCCCCCTTCTGAAGTCGGGCACCACCCCACCTCCCCACCCAGCCCTTCCCCCGATCACCCCCTCACCCCACCCCTCCCCTCCTGCCTCTCTCCCGAGACCCCGGTCGCCCGCTCACCTCACCCCTCTACCCCACCACCACCCCTCCCCCAACCCCCCTCTTGAACTTACCTGGGCCTCTGGTTCCCTTTGGTTCTGATGTCTTCATGAACTTCTGCTTCCTTCCACTTCAGCATTGACGCTGCGGGTTGTGGGGGGGGGGGGCGGGCGGAGGACTGGAGAGCTGCTGGCCAATCAGATCAGCCAGCAGCTCTTATGGTGCAGCTTAAGTCCCACCTGCCGCCAGCTAAGACACGTTGGAGCGTAAGTGGGCTGCGGGGCAGTTCTCCGCCGACTCTCCGGCTGATGGGAAACAAGACCCTGCCATCTGAAAAATTCAGGCCCATGATCCTATCTGAAGGAGAGCAGGGGCCGGGGGGTTGGAGTGGGGGGGGGGGGTGGTGCGCAGGGCGCGGGGGGATTGTGGGGGGGGGGTCTTCCTGTTGTCCAGACCAAAGGAACCGGTACTGACTGAATGGGTAAAGTGCCTTCCTTCCGTGCTTTCGTGCTCTACAATTCTGTGACTCTTCAGCTAAAACAAAATTAATCTGATTAACCAACCATTGATCTCATTCACTGTTTGTGCGCAAATGGTCTTCGACATTCTCCAGAATAGCGACACAGCCTCCACTTCAAAAGAAGCTAATTGGTTCTGAAGCACCTTGGAATAGCCTGAGGGGGAAAAAAAAAACTAAATAAGGCTAAACTCCCACTGACAGCCTAACCCTTTGTTGCTCGGGTATTTCCCTTGGTAAGAGTAATGGCTGCGCTGATTCAGTCAAGATGTGCAGACCACTGGAATCAACAGACAGGAAGTCAATTCTCAAAATATTTTAATTGGACTGCCGTGAAACTTCATCCTGTGTTATTGTCCAACCACAGAATTGAGGAAAGGCACCATATAACTATGGGTTTAATTCTATTTTGAACAGACTGACGCTTTCACTATAACGGTGATGATTCCGGACAAACACAAGCCACATTCTCACAATAGCTTCACCCTCTGAACCATGTGCTGTGGTTCAGGACAAAGCAATTTCCCTCACCAACTGTCGAACCTGCCCAGAATGGCATGTTGGATCCCTGATTGAATGGACTCTGTGAGTCAGGAGAGTTTAGTCGACAGAAGGACAGAAGCATTCAGCACTCCAGTTGATATTGATGTAAAAGTTGGTTGGAAGCAAGTTGCATCATAGGACAGGCAAGTTCTTCTGACAGAGTTTTTTGTTTTTAAAAGGACAATCGTAACCCTTCCTGGGTTACTGAGGGGAAAAAATACTGCTGATCTCTGACAGCAATCTTTCTGTTGTTGTGTTTCCCCTATGGTGTGACTCAGATTCAGTCGATAATTTGCTCAAGCTGTCCACCTACAATCATATGGACATACAACAGGAGTCGGCCACTCAGCCCCTTGAGCCTGCTCTGCCATTCACTAAGACCGTGGCTGATCTGATTGTGGCCTCGACTCCACATTCTGTCTACGCCCAACCACTGCTGAACAATAGAATTCTCAAATACGCTAATCAGTCTGCAGTAAAGCCTTGTCTCCCCCACAAACTGGGTGGAGCGGAGGGAAAGTTCATTCAGTGCACAGAATTATTCTTTTTAAAATTCTTTCATAGGATATAGGTGTTGCTTACAAGGCCAGCGTTTGTTGCCCGTCTGTAATTGCCCTTGAGCTGAGGGGCTTGCTCAGCTATCTCAGAGTCAGCCACATTGCTGTGGGTCTGGAGTCATATGTAGGCCAGACCGGGTAAGGATGGCAGATTTCCTTCCTAAAGGACATTAGTGAGCCAGATGGGTTTTACGACAATCAATGGTTTCATGGTCACCATTACTGACACTAGCTTTTCAATTCCAAATTTTTATTAATTGAATTTAAATTCCACCAGCTGCTATGGTGGGATTTGAACCCTTGTCCCCTGACCATTTGCCTGGGCCTCTGGATTATGCTCCCCTATTCAGTACAGTAGGAAGTGATCCCATTTCCCTGAGCCTTCCCTCGTGTCCTGCAATAGCGTTCTCAAGGGTTTGCCTTTTTCCTTTTTAAATGCCGTGTCCGTTTCCGCTTGGACAGCCCCTAGTGATAAAGTGTATCATGTTCAATTGGCATTTTGGTGTCAGAAAAGAACTTCCTATAACTTGCCTTTTATATGCCGAGCATCAAATGGAAATTCAGGCTCAGAACCTCCTCCCGCTTCTTGGGCCCCTCCAATTCTGGCTTCTTGTACATCCCCAACTTTCATCCCTCCACCACTGGTGGCTGTGCCATCCATTGCCTGGGCCTTAACCTCTGGAATTCCCTCCCTGAACTGTGCCCGCTCTCTTACCTGTCTTTCCTCCTGTAAGATGCTCTATGAAGCCCACCCCTTTGGCCAAGTTTCTCCCCCCATGTCCCAATACCCCCTCACGTGAATTGGTTTCAAATTCTGTTTGCTCGCGCTCCTGTGAATCACCTTGGGATGCTTTCCAGCCTTAAAGGTGCTATGTAAACGCGGGTTGTTATTGTGAAAGGTGCTATATATTTTCAAGCCTTTCTTTTCTCAAGCAAACACCTAGGATGAACTGTCCCTCACTGCAACAGTTTATGAGAAGCCAGAAGCTCTGTTTCCTGACACAAGAAAATGTAAGAGCTTGCACTGTAGCTGTTGAAGGCACTGAGCAAAGTTCAAGAAGTTTCACAACCCCCCCGCCCCCCCCACTCCCCTTCCTCCCCAGGATAAAGGGCAAAAACCAGGAGATCAGTGACTGAAAATTGCTCTCAATCGTCTTGTGGTACCCCGGTAGCAATGTCCCGTTTCCCCGGAGGTTGCATCCCCTCAACCCAATCAGCAGAAAATCCCAAAGGACAAAAAGGTGAAGGGCCCTCAGTGCCACATCTGGTTTCATGCTCGAGGTGAATGCTGAACAGTCTTAAAAAAAAAATAAAGCAAAACCCAGTCAGAAAAAGATATTAACTCAGAAATTGTGCTGTGTGATATCAGCATTAAAAGTCAGAAATTGTCATATCTGCCATGGTAGCAGCGATGATAATTTGTTTGTCGTAATTTAAATGGGTTAGCACCTCCATAAATAGTGGACAACAGAATCTAGTATGAATCGAGGGCAGGTTGGACCCAATGGCCTGTACAATCCAGGTGATGCTATGGAGGTTGGGTAAATGCAGTGAAGATACAGATCTGTTATGATAGAATAGAATTGCAGAACAGCCTCGTGGGGCTGAATGGCCTCCTCCTGTTCCCACGTCCACGGCAACTATTCAAGCACTGGTTTTTGAGGCAGTCTAAATCCAAAGTCTCTTTATTTAAGAAAGGTTATAATTCCATTTGAAGCAATTCAAGGAATGCTCACTCGACTGACTCCTGAGGGATTTGTCTTATGAGGAAAGGTTGAGCAGGTTGGCCCCTTTACCCTTTAGAGCTGAGAAGAATGAGAGGTGACCTTGTTGAAACATGTAAGATCGTGAGGGGGCTCGGCAGGATAGATGCTGAGAGGCTGTTTCCCTTTGCCGGGGAGTCCAGCTCTCGGGGACACAGTTTAAAAATCGGGGGTCTCCCATTTAAGACTGAGATGAGAGTTTTTTTCTCTCAGAGGGTCATTAGTCTGTGGAAATTCTTTCCAGAGAGAGGGGTGGAGGCTGGGTCGTTGAATATACTCAAGGCTGGGTTAGACAGATTTTTGATCGACAAGAGAGTAGATGGTTACGAGAGACAGGCAGGATAGTGGAAGTTGAGGCCGTGGTCTTATCGAATGTGGAGGGGAATTGGTGCAAGTTAAGAAGATGATGATAAGGAGTGCCTGTAGAGACATGACAATAAATGAAGGGCAATTGTTAGTGTAAGCAAGAGATGACCCAGCTCGTCAAGATTTCTTTATGATCCACGAATAGCGTGATTTAGACAGACAGGCTGGGACAGAGGCCAGTGCATTTACCCATTTAAAAAATAGAGAGATTTGAGCACAAGAGTATTGTTGTTTGTGTTTGTGCGCATGTTGTGTGTGCATTGAGGCCATTAATATTATTTACAACGCTCATAAACATAGCTTGCAGCTTTGGAGATATTGTTTATCTGGCTTCAAGACAACGCAGTAAATTGTTTTGGTGACTGGAAACAACTTTTGGTCCATTGCACCTGTGTGTAACTGTGTTTTGGTGTGTGTACTGGGCTCTGTCGGAGCAGCCTGTTGTACTTACCGAAAAACACTCTACTCACAAGCAGCAGGATCAGGAGAAATTTGCATCATTCAAATAGCCCATGATCACCGGGGATCCCTGTGACAGTAAAGCTGCAAGTGTCGTAGCATTTGGACAATGCAGGAGTCACTCAGAATTCATTAAATGAGGACTGTATGAAAAGATTTGTGCACCTAAACAAGGAGAGCAGCCGCTTGTACGATTTCAAATTTTTAACTGTACAATCTTGGATTGCATCCAAACAGGCAAAACGGAGCAGATGCCAATGGTCACAGGTGACCTGCCATCTCTAAGACAAGTGTACCTTACATAGCTAAGGAGGTCAAAGTTATACTGTAAACAACTGTCCAGATGTGGTCTCGCCAGATCCTATATTTGCTGTAAGACTTGCTTACTCCTTGCAGTAAAGGCTAACATTTTATCATCCAAATTGCTCACTGTACCCGCATGTTAACTTTCCCTGATTTCTATTTACGTCACTTATTCCAAAAGTTGGGGTAATTCCAGGGTTTTTAATGACAAAAATGATGGAATAATCAGGAATAGACTCAGCGCATCTCACAGAAGAGAGGCAGAGAGTGAAACAGACCAGGAAATGGGAACAGACAGTTAGAGGAAGAACAAGAGAATTTATTTCATCCATATGCAGCGCCGCAGAAGGTTTCTATTATTCATATTGACAGTGTCCTGAACATTCACCATGAATATGTACATGTGAATGTATGACCTAAATTTGTCTGAAATTCCTGATTCCACTCTCTTTGGCATTATGTTATGATGTTAATTGAAATTGGTAAATGCCTCTGCTAAAACAACAGAGAAGCAGACTTAAGATAACCAAGCTAAACATACCTGCAGCAGTACCACCCAGCATCATTCAGAGAGCGCGCTGGCTGATGTTGGATATAATGCTCCTTTTGTTGGTATATCAGCACATGCCCTTGTTTTTTCTGAACAATCCCGACAGGACAAACTGTTGCGTTAATAAAGCCACTCCAGTTTGAGGAACATTGGGACAGTCAATGGGACTGATTTGTCACCATTTCTCAGGCGAACATGCTGAGTGAGATTAAAAGAGAGTATTGACTCCTGAAGCCACTCACTGTGCCAGCCGTTACCTGGTGCTCCAGCCTTCCAATCCACAATGTATTGATGAGACACAATCTGATAGACTGAATGTGAGGGACAGATTGTGTGACTTGAGGGGAATGACATGTACAAAGATGCAGGGAGATGGCATTTTAAAAGATGAAAAAGGACATGGAACCCACACTCTTCATTTTCCATCTATTGCAGCTCTTCAGTTTAGAATTTTCCATAGTGGCTGATTGAGCCAGCTCACATGCTCACTCTCACACACTCACCAACACTGGACACGTAAACACAGATACACGTACACTCTCCCTCACCGCGCACACTCCCACCACACACACTCCCACCACACACACTCCCACCACACACACTCCCACCACACACACTCCCACCACACACACTCCCACCACACACACTCCCACCACACACACTCCCACCACACACACTCCCTCACCACACACACTCCCACCACACACACTCCCTCACCACACACACTCCCACCACACACACTCCCACCGCACACACTCCCACCACACACACTCTCACCGCACACACTCCCACCGCACACACTCCCACCACACACACTCCCACCGCACACAATCCCACCACACACACTCCCACCACACACACTCCCACCACACACACTCCCACCACACACACTCTCACCACACACACACTCCCACCACACACACTCCCACCACACACACTCCCACCACACACACTCTCACCACACACACACTCACCACACACACTCCCACCACACACACTCCCACCACACACACTCCCACCACACACACTCCCACCACACACACTCCCACCACACACTCTCACCACACACACTCCCACCACACACACTCTCACTACACACACTCCCACCACACACACTCCCACCGCACACACTCCCACCACACACTCTCCCTCACCGCACACACTCCCACCACACACTCTCCCTCACCACACACACTCCCACCACACACACTCCCACCACACACACTCCCACCACACACTCTCCCTCACCACACACACTCCCACCACACACACTCCCACCACACACACTCTCACCACACACACTCTCACCACACACACTCCCACCACACACACTCCCACCACACACACTCCCACCACACACACTCCTACCACACACACTCCTACCACACACACTCTCACCACACACACTCTCACCGCGCACACTCTCATCGCGCACTCTCCCTCACCACACACTCTCCCACCACACACACTCCCACCACACACTCTCCCTCACCGCACACACTCCCACCGCACACACTCCCACCACACACACTCCCACCACACACACTCCCACCACACACACTCTCACCACACACACTCTCACCGCACACATTCCCACCACACACACTCCCACCACACACACTCCCACCACACACACTCCCACCACACACACTCCCACCACACACACTCCCACCACACACACTCTCACCACACACACTCCCACCACACACACTCCCACCACACACACTCCCACCACACACACTCCCACCACACACACTCTCACCACACACACTCTCACCACACACACTCCCTCACCACACACACTCCCACCGCACACACTCCCACCGCACACACTCCCACCGCACACACTCCCACCACACACACTCCCACCACACACACTCCCACCACACACACTCTCACCACACACACTCCCACCACACACTCTCCCACCGCACACTCTCCCACCGCACACTCTCCCACCACACACACTCCCACCGCACACACTCTCACCGCACACTCTCCCACCACACACACTCCCACCACACACACTCCCACCGCACACACTCCCACTGCACACACTCCCACCACACACACTCCCACCACATACTCTCCCACCATACACACTCCCACCATACACACTCCCACCACACACACTCCCACCACACACACTCCCACCACACACACTCCCACCACACACACTCCCACCACACACTCTCCCTCACCGCACACACTCTCACCACACACACTCTCACCACACACACTCTCACCACACACACTCCCACCACACACACTCCCACCACACACACTCTCACCACACACACTCTCACCACACACACTCTCACCGCACACACTCCCACCACACACTCTCCCACCACACACACTCCCACCACACACACTCCCACCACACACTCTCCCTCACCGCACACACTCTCACCACACACACTCTCACCACACACACTCTCACCACACACACTCTCACCGCACACACTCCCACCACACACACTCCCACCACACACACTCCCACCACACACTCTCCCTCACCGCACACACTCCCACCACACACACTCTCACCACACACACTCTCACCACACACACTCTCACCGCACACACTCCCACCACACACACTCCCACCACACACACTCCCACCACACACTCTCCCTCACCTCACACACTCCCACCACACACACTCACCACACACACTCCCACCACACACACTCTCACCACACACACTCCCACCACACACTCTCCCACCGCACACTCTCCCACCACACACTCTCCCACCGCACACACTCCCACCGCACACACTCCCACCGCACACACTCCCACCACACACACTCTCACCACACACACTCTCACCACACACACTCTCACCACACACACTCCCACCGCACACACTCCCACCACACACACTCCCACCGCACACACTCTCACCGCACACTCTCCCACCACACACACTCCCACCACACACACTCCCACCACACACACTCCCACTGCACACACTCCCACCACACACACTCCCACCACACACACTCCCACCACATACTCTCCCACCATACACACTCCCACCATACACACTCCCACCATACACACTCCCACCACACACACTCCCACCACACACACTCCCACCACACACACTCCCACCACACACTCTCCCTCACCGCACACACTCTCACCACACACACTCTCACCACACACACTCTCACCACACACACTCTCACCACACACACTCCCACCACACACACTCCCACCACACACACTCTCACCACACACACTCTCACCGCACACACTCCCACCACACACTCTCCCACCACACACTCTCCCACCACACACACTCCCACCACACACACTCCCACCACACACTCTCCCTCACCGCACACACTCTCACCACACACACTCTCACCACACACACTCTCACCACACACACTCTCACCGCACACACTCCCACCACACACACTCCCACCACACACACTCCCACCACACACACTCCCACCGCACACACTCTCACCGCACACTCTCCCACCACACACACTCCCACCACACACACTCCCACCACACACACTCCCACTGCACACACTCCCACCACACACACT